>NW_023276681.1:0-4358 GCF_013357705.1 Chelonus insularis
ACTAGAAACAAAGATAGCGCGCTCTCCGAGCGCGCTGTTGCATAAATGTAAAAATCACTATCATTTTAAGATATTGTCCAATTGGTCTCAAAGTTATTTAGGTTGAAATTTGATAATTTCCAGTAATTTCAAGCGATTTTTACCAATAAGATGAGAGTTGGGATAATTTCAATAAATTTTCATTAATCGTAAGATCAGTTATTAAAATGCATTAATGTATTATATACTAAAATTCAAAAATAAAACTTTTCCTAATAATTTATACACATCTAAATAATTAAAAAAATATAAATATATATATATATATATATATATATATATTTATATTCAAGTTCATTAAGCTGACATAAATTTCTGAATGGAATTGATATCTATAACTAACAAACTACGTGACTGTAGTTGCCTTCAAAATTATAATTTGAATTCATATTCTTCGTTGAACTACCATTCGATACATCTCATATTTGGTGCGCTTGATTTTCGGTGGGATTATTATTTGATTTGCCCAATAAACACGTTAGAAACTTTCTACTTGATAGTTAATTTGAAAGATTGGAACATTAAGTCACAGATTGATTTGTAAATTTTGATATGGTTATTCGTTCGTAAATATATTGTATATTGTATTAAAATGTATTATAATGAAATTCATTTTCTATTTGAGCAGTTTGATTAGCTTATTATTTGGTATTTTTATAATTTAATTTATTTATTATACACGGTTGATACAATCAAAAATTTATAATGTGAAAAATTTAATAACAGTTTAGCATTGAAGAATATTTTTTTTCAAGTTAACATAATTAAAACATTCATAATATTATTGGATTCAATATTGTGAATAGTATAAATTATAAATATAATTCTTTGTAAACATAATTTTTTACAGTTCTGTCTGTTTTTTCATCATTTATGTATACATGTAAAGTTTCCCAAGATCGAACTCTTGAAAATGCTACGTACAATTGTCCGTGATTAAAAATATCTTTAGTTAAATCTATTCCAATCATATCAAATGTCTGACCTTGTGCTTTATTTATAGTTATTGCAAATGCTAATACAATTGGAAATTGTCTTCTTTTGAATGTAAAAGGATAAATATCTTCACAATATAATGTAATGCGGCTGATGAATGCTATTTCACCTGATTTATCTCCATTCAATATTTTACATTTTAAAATATTATTTCCAAGTTCAAGAATCATTAATCTTGTACCATTACATAATCCTTCACTAATATTGAGATTTCTAAGTAACATAACAATACAAAATTTTCGTAATATGAGTTCATGAAATGGAAAATTTGGTGGATTTAAAGTATTTAAATATTCTGGTAATATAACATCATCAATATCACCATTATCACAATTTTCCGTACTGTCAATACTTGTAAAAACTTTTTCAGTATCATAATCTAATAATTGGACAGTTTCATTATTTATTCTGTTAACATCTACATTTCTTGCTGAAAGTATTGCACATTTAGATAATTCGTCAAATTTTTTTTGAATAATTAACTTTTTAAATATATTTTCAATCATTTGATCGTTTTTAAAAATATTACATTGATTTGGTAACGTTAAATTATCATTATTATCATTCAAAGTACCGTCACCAACATTTAATAAAAATTTTGAAAACTCGACTTCTGAAGGTAATGTACGCATATTCTGAGTTAATGTAAATTGATGAAAATATTGCCAAAGATAACTATATTTGATAGATAAACTTACTAATTCTGTTCTAGTTGAATTTTTTTTTACAGGCAGTAACTGCCGAAAATCACCTCCTAAAATCATTACTTTTCCACCGAATGGTACCTCACTATTCATCATATCGCGTAAAGTTCGGTCTATTACTTCTAAAGCATATTTTGGTGCCATTGGTGCTTCATCCCATATAAAAACATCAATGTTTTTCAAATATTCGCCTTGTTTTGAATTGTATTTGATGTTTGATGATGAATCAGAAAAAAGAGGTACAGGCAGATTAAAAGTTTTATGAAGAGTTTTCCCATTTGGGAGTAACGTAGCAGCAATTCCTGTGTAAGCCATAGTACAAATATTTCGGTTTTTAGACTTTAATAAATACCACAACGTTGTATAAATAAATGTTTTTCCAGACCCACCAGGTCCATCTATGTAAATACAATTTGGTATATTGCTATTATTAATATTACTTAAATTTAATATATGGTCTACAATTTCTTTTTGTTGCTCATTTAATGTTTGATATTGCTGAGCTCCACGATGGTTATTTTCCTGTATTGTTCCGTTATCATCTACATATTCCCAATCTGTCATTTGTGGCATATTTGGAAAATTTGATATATGTGATCCTTCATCACAGAGTATAGAATTTATATGAAAGTATGCTTTTTTCTCACCTAGAATTGATCCCAAATTTATTGTATAATCTTCTGACATTGACTTCTTAAATTTTTCCCAAAGTTTATCAGGATACATCGGATAACAGTGCAGTAATATACGAACAAAAAGATATCTTAATTGATATGGCATCATCCAACTCTCTGCTTCGCCTAATGCACGTTCCCATTCATTATCATCTTCAATCAATCCTAATGCCAAGCAAGTATTCATATAAGTATCATATGTATGACCATTTACTGTTCTGATATCTTCGTAACTTTTTGGTCCTTTTACTTTTGTTAATAATAACCTTAAATGAAATAATTCGACTTGTGAAGGACTTACTGAATACATTCGACTTATAACTTTAAACTGTTTTTGACGCTGTACCCAATGAAAAGTATTTGATCTATTTTCTTTTTTAAATACATAATGATAAGGAATATCTGTATAAATATACTTTCTAGCATTCTGATCACGTGCATTCAATGCAAAAAAATCAATTAACATAGTTTGCTTTTCTAAAACATTTCTAATTTCTGCTTCATCACAGTCATTATTGATTAATAAATTTTGTTGATTTGGTAAATGAATCGGTAATCTTATAATACTATGACTTTTTTCCTGTAATGGTTTAGACAATATTCTCCACACAGCTTCTGCTGGTCCTACATAGCGAGTTTCAATATGATTATAAATTTCATCATACTGAATAGTAGCATTATTATCACTATTTGAAACATTTCCATTTATCGTTATGAGCGCTTCATCATGTCCTTTATAAACATATTTATATAAATACTTTACTGATTTTATGGATGAAATAATTTCTACATTTATGTGTGAATTGAATCGTTTCGAAAGTATTCTATTATATGGAACTACATGTTCATTTGTAAAGTGAGATCCTTGAGATCGAGTAAAAATAATTCCTAAATCTCTACGACGATAATAAGGATAACAGTTTTCATCCATAGTTGTTTCTTGTTGAAATTTTTTTGGGTAATGTTTCGAACATTTTCCATTTACTATACACCAATTTCCGCATGGTCCATGAAGCATATTTTTAGTAATTATATCATATAATATAGGATCATCGGATTCATTTGGGATTTCAGCACAAATATATTTATCGACCATTTGTGGAGTTGTTATTTTATACTTCTCTGCTAACGTTATTAACATATGCATATGAGGTAATCCACGTTTTTGAAATTCAATTACGTATACATAAGCTAAAACTTCTCCGAAATGACGTTCTTTAACAATCATATCAATTAAAGCATTTTTTTTTATATTAAATACACGTGTTACTATATCTGGCCTATCTGCAGCAGTTTGTTTTGAAAATAAATTTTCTTTAATTTCAAGCCAATTAGGATTACATGTCATCGTCACAAATATGTCTGGTTTACCGAATTTTCGAACAATTGCCATTGAATCTTGATAATGTTGTAACATGTTACGAGGAGATCCAGAAAATGATGAAGGAAGAATTATCATTTTTCCAATATTAGTAGTGTTATCATTGTTTTCACTGTTGCGACATTTATTTAAATGATCTATTAGACCTTGGTATGATTCCGCACGTAGTTGTTTTTGATTATTCCTTAAATAATTCAATCTATCTTTTTCAGTTTTTACATAACTGTCAACGACCCATTGTTGAAATAACCGGCGTCCCATTAAGAAAACATTGAATTCATTTCTAATTGCTATTCTGTATTTATGATAATCATTCCGCGTAACTTTTTTGTTTTGTTTATGAACGTAAGATATATTCTTATGCCATCCTCTAGTACCAAATGGGTAAAATAACGGATAAATCCAAGGTTCAACATTTGGATCCATTGTACTAACGTACTGTAAAGATTTAGTATTTTTATTGATCACTGAAACATATGATTCCGGAATTTCACCATCAGCAGTTGTTGAGAAGATAACAGCAACTTCGTTTTCTCGTTGAAAATTGAACCGTCTTTTATCTAC
>NW_023276682.1:0-10266 GCF_013357705.1 Chelonus insularis
CAATAAGAAAATTTTTTAAGTCTACGATCAATTCTTCCTTGAATGTGTCATGACATTTATAAACGCCAGTTATTTCATAACTACTACCATTCTTTGATTTCATTAATGTTGACAAGGAATCGATTGATTCAAAACTCTCATAAAAAACAGATTGATATATAGTCTCTACAGCGTGGATAACTACACCATCTGCTTTGCTTACTTCACTTTCATTATAATAAGTATTATCGGTATCTAGATTAAAGAATTCCTTATAAGGAATATTTCAAGTTCCGGAACGCACTATAACATCAGGCTTAGTTAGTAGACGGTCAATAAAAATTTCTAGTTACACAAAGTTCGAATTTAGGCTCCCGATATTTAAAGTCAAAATATGTAGGCCCTCTTGAGCAAAAGCAAGGTTATATCTTGAATTTTCATCTTCAGGTAACAGATTCCAGTATCATCAGCCATTTGGAAAAATCGAAAAACTAACCGTCAGTATTAAATTCTCACCTCCCCTATGTTACCGACAAACATTGGAATGACAGGAGCAGCTGGATTTTCAATTGAATTAATAAGTTTATTAATATTATACTTAAGATATTCACATTTAGCTGAGTCAGTTGTAGAATGATCCACACATCAATTTTTGTTAAAACGTTCATTAGAGTAGAGGCAGTTTAAAAATTTATTAACCTCAATCTTGCAGTCCTTGGAAGCATAACCGCCTGCACGGATCGGGCGTTTAGCATGATTGGCACATTTCTTGTGGCTATGATTAGCTCTGCTACAGTTGGAGCACAATTTAAAATTAAGAGAATCATTTATAATAGAAACTAATAAGGAACCTTAAAAATTTACCACCAGCCTCAGCCACAGTTGCTTCAGCGGCCAACTTGGCATATTTCTATAACAATTATCTATAACAAATTTTCTGTAACAATTAAATTTGTTATAAACAATGAAAACCGGAATCTATGAAATGTATTTGCATTCTTCCAACATAAAATTTTTTCTCATACTGAAATGAAAATACAAACCATGTGAAATGTATGAAAACCTACTCCTTTTTTCATAACAATTTGATATCTACCAACGCGAATTACTCAAATAACGTTACAAACCATGTGAAATGTATGGTTACCTATTCTATTTTGTTTATATCAATTAAATCTGTTATAAACAATAAAAAAAGGAATTCAGGTGATATAAAGCGAAGGTACTGACTATATAGCATGATAAACAATAGTTTTTTCGCTACAACAATTAAATTGCTGTTAAGGAACACGAATTTAATTTCCTGATGAATTCTGAATTCTTTTTCTGTTTAGTATTAATGCCCACAAATTCTTTAGAGTAGATATACTAGTAGAGTCCCCCCCTCCGCCCCTGAAAAAACAGATCAAGGTTTGTGTTCGTGCTGAATTGGTTTGTGTCAGTGCTAAATTACCGACTGCTGGCTGCTCTGTTTATACCGATCGAGTTATTGGCAGTCGATAATTGTAATGTTTTATACGATTTTTGTAGAGTGTCTCTATTTTCCGCGAAAGCTTACCGATACTTTTTTTTGATACTGCGCAGTTAAATGACGTAATATGCATATGTTATTCATTTTATTATTAAATGATGTAATATGCAGGTTTAAACATGTTCCAGTTTACTGCGCAGTTCAAACAATGACATCATGCAACTACGCAAAAGATGTTTGTGACGTCATAAAAAAGCATTAACTTTTAACTGCGTAATAATGACACAAACTGGTTTTTTTACATCATCTTCTGTCAAATCAACAAGTATTAACTTGTTCGCGCATGCTCTAAATGGAGAGTGGGATTCATTATATAAATGCCGGGACCTAAAATAATATTCATCGGTCCTGAAAATTTATCTGTGTTCAATAAGCTTGTGAAAAAGTTGTTACTTAACAAGTATGTCACTGACTTTTGTGTAACTGATATTTTTGTTGATCATAAAAAAATGGATCTATGTCAAGTTAACTGATCTGTTACGCTCGAAGATTTCATACCAGCTATTAAGATGAAAGCTCTCTCTCTCGAGCTTTCTCTCGATACAACCAACAAAGTCAATGAATAAAGATGGGTCAAAACCAAAAAATATAAATATGCAGTTCTTTGATGTTTGGAGAAAAAGGATGAAGATGCAGTCTAAAATGTGATTGTTTTTTTGCCATCACGCAAAACTGAAGTGTATCAAAAACACAATTATGGGGATCACTTGAATGAGTTAGCAACAAGAGGAAAGCTATGCTCAAAATATTTCGGTGGCGAATATAATAAATTTGAATTTTCTATAATTGATCAATGATACTCTTTACGTAATGTATAAAAAAAGTTTCAATAAATTATGGACAACTATATTTTCCAGTGTTTGATAATTTTGATTTATGTTGAAAAAGGAAACATCTTTCATTTAATATAAACAGTCTCAAATTTAATATATCACATTAAATATGAACCGTTTGACGTTTAATATGAAATATCTTACATTAAATACAAAATGTCTGATATTTAATAAAAAATCTTTCGCGCATTTGTATGACGTCATAAACAAGTATTGACCTGTAACTACATAATTTCACGATGACACAAACCTGTTTTATTTTATTATCTTTTTCCAAATTGTATGACGTCGTAAACAAGTTAATTCTCTGAACTTGGAGTGGGAATTTATAATAATAATTTTCTTCAATAAATAAATCAAAATTTTGATGTACCCCTAAAAATGTACGATGCATGAAAGGGTGGTTCAAGTGTCATTGGAGTCTATCAGAAGAGGGATCATTACAGCTGCCTTATCAACTGAAGAATTTCCGGAAAATGTCACAAGGTGACATTGTCCATGGTGATGATAATTTTATATTATAATTTGCAAATTCTGAAATTTGCGAAATTTGGCCTCAATAGCTAGCACGACTACAAGAAGATCGAAGATTCATCAATTATTTACGATGTGAAGAACATTATAAATCCTTGTCGGGTGATGTTGTCGAAAATTCATTTCATTATCAGAACAATTAGTTCCATGCGTTTTTATCCCCAAACAAAATATCCTCGACAGAATATCCTTGATGAAATGTCTCCAAATAACATATACTTGAGACAGAATATCCTCCACGCACAATATTATCATAATAATAATATAATTAAATAATATGAGAACTTTAAAGTTACTAAAAACTCAAATAGTAACTATTATACATTTTTTCACTCATTTGAAAGTTGCGGTTATTTTGTAACAGTTCTCTGGTAGTAACTTTAGGCATGTTGTACCACCTAGTGTCGAATGTATGATTTAAATCGATATGTTCATCTTTATTGATATCAATATCAATATGGCATATTATACTCTACAAGAAAAATCAATAAACATAATATTATTTGGCGTTGTGCATCAGATTCAACCTGCAATATAATTATCCACACTGATACTGAAAAGAATTCAGGTAATTTCTATTTACACTTATTACATGAAACATTATGCACTAATTCATTAATTTCATTGATTGCTCATATCTTAATTTATAATAAAGCTATTACATTTCTCGCAAATAATATTTTTTAACAGCTCAAATGATATTTCCGCTACAAAATACTACATTAACTTTACATGCATATATTTTCTAATAACATAGTTCAATCATTCCATCATTTATTACTTGAATAGATTATGCATATAACCTATATCTGTCACTATTCTCAACTTAATGTGTTTATTTAAAATTCTTCTTTCCATGCATGAGGTAATATTATTTGAACACCACCCACTCATAATCATCTGGGAAATGCTGCTCTCGTTTAAACAGAAATTATTGAATCACGTATCATCAAAAAAGCTCGAAATAGTGACACCAAACCAGCTACTATATTATCTCACGCATTACGTGGTGTACTATCACCTGTTTCGGCTTTAATGCCAAAGCCTGAATCTCTATCTCGAACTATAAACCGCATTCGACATCAAAATAACTCTTAACTACTTAATATAACATTTCGAGGAGATTTGCAGTTATCTCCTGAATTTACTCATCCACACAATAACGAATTATTCCTATTACATGACAGTGGTGGGAAATAAAAAAAGATTTTTAATATTTACAACAACTAAAAATATAAACTATTTGATGACATACAAGCAATGGCTGGGAGATGGAACCTTCAAAAGTGTACCACATATTTTTTCAAAATTATACTCTATCCATGGTTACAAAAAAAGCAAAGCAGTACCACTTATTTACATATTACGACCTAATAAATCTAAGAGCACGTACATAACGTTTTTGAAGATATTAAGACACCATCTACCAAATTTTTCACCAAACCGTATCGTCGTAGACTTCGAAGAAGCTTTCATTCAATCATCCAAGGAAATATTCTCATCTGTTCAAATTTCTGGATGCAACTTTCACTTCAATCAGTGCTTCTGGCGCCATATCCAATCATGTGGCCTACAAAGTTTACATTACAACGACATAACATTTGCATTCAACTTGCGTTTACTCACAGCTTTAGCATTTATTCCACCCTCTGATGTTATAGAAGGTTATGAATCAATCGTTTCAACTAATTATTACGATTGCTATAGTGATATATTGTACGAAATTATCTCTTATTTTGAATCTACATGGATCGGAAAGAGTCGTCATAACAAAAATAAAAGAGATAAACCAAGATTTTCTATCAAATTATGGAATTGCTACGGAGCTGTTATTCAAGATCAACTACGATCAAATAATCTAATAGAAGGACGGTGCAATAGATTTAATTGTCGTGTTAATACCTGTCACGCCTCTATTGGATTATTTCTAAATGCCATGAATGATGAACAGGTGAAAACAGAAACTCTTATGACTCAAATCAATACAGGTTTAGATATTTCCACTCGTCGTGAAGCCTATCGCAACTACGATGACCGATTGAAAAATGTCGTTATCAATTACACTGCCAATGATAAACTAGATTATCTAAAAATTGTTGCAAAAATTATTTCACCTAATAATTCGAGTTAAAATCGACTTATAATCCATTTTCTTAATTTAACTAAAATATTCATTAGTTTATAATTGTGTCAATGAACTTCTCAATTCATCGCTGGTTTAATTAATGACTGACTTTACGTTTACTTCTAAAATGCTAAATAATTTAAATAACATTAATTACATTTTAAGTTATTACTCCATTAATTTACATTCGATAACACATAAGTATGATATAACCAAATATTGCTATTTATCACTACTTATATTTTTATAAAAATGATGACATGTAATTTAATAGAACTCTCATATTTTCGTTAATATTCAATGTTTTTTATTCTATTGCCAACATTTATCGACAATTACTACTTTAGAATATATTTTATCCAGAGATCTCTAGTCATGAGGATATTTTATTCAGCGATATTTTTTTAGGATTTTATGTCGGGGATATTGTGTCCAAGGATAAAAATGTCTGATACCGAGAAATTGTATAAGGTGTGAACAAAATGAATGAAAATTTATCAACAGGTCCAGATTTTAATGATTGATTTTGCTTTAAGCAATCTATTACAATTAAAGGTGATGTATTCAAAAACTGCTTCTTCAAGAGTAATGGCCCAGCTTCTTTACCGTAGTATGATACTTTAAAATCTTTATACATGTCGTATAATAGTGCATACTGATTATGAACTATGTCGAGATTCATGTTGCTGTATGGATGAGACTATGAATTAAGAAATAATTTGACATCTCACAAATTGCAGTGATCAAATTTACTTACATCTTTTGTTGCATCATTTTTACGTGTAACTTGAAATACAAGTATAACATATTTAGGTTTTGCGAGTTGTGTTGATGTCTCTACAATCCACACATGTTTTATTATTCTTGGAAGCAATGGATATTCATACAATTCCCACGATTCGAAAATCAGTGCTATTGCTGGGTCTTTTGCAATGTGATTTAATAGATTTTCTTCTTTCATATCTGCGACCGTGATGTCGGGAATTGTCCATTCAATCTTCATGAGAGGAATTTCTTCATTTACATCAGCTGGAGCTTGTATTATGGCATTTAGATCTGTATTTGCACGTGTCAATACTAATTCTTGCTTTGCATTGACAAGGATCCGCTGATAATCTCCAGCAAATCTCAATAACATCTTCAATGGAATAAAAATGTCGAAATTGCCTTCATCATCGTACTATTGTTGTCCATAATCTAACTAGCCGGCATTATACAAGTAATTTTTCTGTCCAGGATGGATTTTTGTTGCGATCAATTTCAACGTCATTGAGTTCATATTGAATTTCTGCAAATAAATAGCATATAGCTATATTCCCGAGTTTTGATGTATCTGCGACGGCACATACATCAAAGCTTTTTTCTAAAAGATGGACACCGGAGAATCAAATGTTCGATTTGAGTTTTGAGAAACAATTCGTGAACTGAATTCCAACAAACGATCAATCGAATTTTTTGGTTCAGAATTTATGAGTGCATGTTCACAATAAATTTCACTATGTTACTCATTGTTGTTTTGCTTGATAGCGATTGATATTCGGGATCAGCTTTCTTCAAAGAATTTTCAATGTCTTCAATTTCTTAGCTCTCCGTTGGTATTTTCATGATTTTCCATTATAATTTACTGTATAATCAAATTTGTTGTTTCCTCGGTCAATAATCAGGGTAGAGTTGAATGTTGATAATTCAAAAAGTCCCAATACATAATTTTTAGACTTTGTTAATTCAATCGGTGGAAAATAATAAGCCTTTTATATGGAGGACTGTCCAGACAGTGCTATTGTAAACGAATCGTCCATAACTGGAATATTTACATTATTTCATCAGTCTTTCATATTTTTCCTTGAAGAAATTTCAAACATATATGTCACAATTTGTCTTTGAATAATCTTGAAGCCTTGTATGATTGTATAGTATGCAACTACAATCGAGATGTTGTTCAAGTTCTGGCGGAAGTTTTAAATTGCCAAAACTATCAAAATACGAGACTTTATTTCCTCGTTTTTCATATACCACCCAGTGAGTTCCAGGTCGATCTTTATCATCAAGATGAATTATAGCTGATTCATTTTTTCTGGGCTTCGGTAAATCATTTCGCATAATAACACCACGAAAATATAGAATTTTCATGATTCTTGCATTCTTAAAATATCGATGTTACTCAATGCTCGATGTGATAGCTCTATGCGTTTTTTTTGGCCGGTTTCGAGTGTAAGCCATATCCTCGTTTTTGGCGTTTGAAGCGCAAACCTCTACCCAATGCTATCGCTTCCGTTTTCTGATTTTGACGTTTTGCTTTATACAGTTGGCGATGAGCGGCTTCAGCATCTTTAACTACATTTGCAATACCTGAAGCTCCAACAGCTAAAGCTCCAATTGTACTCAAACCTGCAAATATTGGTATGTGGTAAAACTCACTGGATCTTACTTACTAGGTACACGTAATACTCGTGGAATTCTGACATTTTCTTTCCACCAATCGTTTTTACAGCTTTCCGTGCTGCTATCGATGCTGATTTTATACGTTTGGCACCCTTGTTCATCAATAGTTTGGCCGAATCTACAATCTGTGTGAACGGTTTTTCGCTCAGACCTTTTCCAACTATTTTTTTTTTTCCAGAATTTTTCTTTAAGCTCATTCCGAATTTTGATATAATAAACATGAAGGAGTTGTGAAACCTGATGATGCAAAACCCAATTCGATAATGATCTTGGATGATGTGGTATGCGAGAAGCAAAACGATATTGCAGAAGCATGTATATTTTTTATGGGAACGACAGTGAGATGTTGATAGTTTCTATCTTTGTCGAACTTATGCACGTATTCCGAAACATTTAGTACGAGATCATACAAATTTTCTCATTCTATTCCGTCAAGATGATATGAGTCTAAAGCATATTTATGATGATCATGGAAACAAAGACATGTCATTTATATTTCGATATTTTTGTTTGAAATTTTGTCACGATAAGTATGAATTCATAGTTATCGACAAAGATAGTGAAATAAATTGTGGACGTTATGGAAAGGGATTAGATTGCTTCACCAACATATAAATTAATCAACAAAATAAACAAAAACATTTACGTAGAGATCATTGAAGTGGCAATATGAACTCAACAAAAGTGCAGAAAAAAGCCAATACTTTGCATCAAATTGCTTAAGATAGTGATGCAATACGGCAAAAACATGAAACGATCAAACATGGTCGAGAAAATACCGAAGGGGCTATTGATGAAATTTTAAACTCGTTGTAACTTCCCTTCAACAATGAGTCGCAAAAACACTAATTAAAAAAGAGATTGATGCAAGTATTAAAAAAAAGAGCCAATAAAAGAAGAACCCATGATTTTCTAAGCAGATGACAATGCTGTTAATTAATGCATGTAAGGGGATCTTATGACTGATGATGAATATTTTACTTCGGCTCAAAGTATGCCGGTGAAAGGAATATCAACTCTTCAAAATACATTAATTAAAGAAATATCAGCAGTTCCATATCCTAAAAAATTCGATTTCAAACGTCAAGTCAAGGAATTAGATACGAAATTTGGAGTGAGAAAGTTGAAAAATAACCATACTATGAACATTAACACCCCGATCGAAATCTCAGAGAAGACAAATATTCAGAAAAGTATGGTGATGTTATCAGAAAATATTTACCGAAACGTGGAGAAGGTTTGCCTCGATACATGACAAATCACAATCGACCATTGGATTGTGTTTATTGGAATGATCCAAATGAATTTGTCAATCGATTACGTTTGCTCATTTCATCACGTTCTGCTGGAAATTTTGGTCATAGCAATGAAATAATGTTTACAATCGAAGAATTACGTAAAGCTGAAATTATATATTAATCTAATACCGGCCACAGAAAACTCATTGATTAAATATCTTCCGGGGAAAAAGGATAAGTGTTGATATTTTCGGACGTCAGTTGACCAAAGATGCACTAAAAAAGTGCTATCCAATTTACGAAAAATGAAATAAGATTGTGCAACCTTACTGTGCCAGTAGATCTGAATAATATCGTATCATGGGAGTTTGTTGACAAAAAAATTGTACTTTTAAAAAATTGATTGAAATAGAACGTTTTTTAAAAGGATCAGTTTCGAATTTGAAGAAATTAATTAAAAAAAATACAGAGAAAATCAAGACTCTGGATGATTAAATTGAACATAATATAGAATTATCCCAAGAATATCAAAAAATTTTGAGAGAAGAATTGAAAAAAACAATTGTACTTCATGAGTCAGATCGATTGCGTGCATTGAAAAGAGCAAATCGCAAACAAGCCGAAGTTATAAAAATGTTGGAAGAGAATATATAAAAGTTCCTTGCTCAACACTCAACAATGACATGAACAAGGAAAAAAGACAAATTGCAGAAGAACTTCATGGACCAGTCAGAAAAAATTACCAACAACGCTGTGTGGATATACGTGGTCTTGATGAAACATGGCTAGCCGATGTTGTCAATATGTAAGCATATAAATCTTATAATAATGGATATCAATATTTGTTGACAGTGATTAATAATTTTTCAAAGTATGCTTGGGCTGTCCCAATTAAGAGGAAGAATCTTGAAGATGTCACCACTGCAATGATGACAATTTTAAAGGAAAAAGAGTACCTAAACATCTACACGTTGACTGGGGAAAGCAGTTTTATAATAAAGATTTTGAAGAACTCATGAAGCAATATAATATTAGGATGTATTCAACATTCAGCAATCTAAAAGCATCAATTTGTGAACGATTTAATCGCACATTAAAAATAAAATGTGGAAAGAATTTACTTCTCGTGGCAATTACAAATAGATTGATATTTCATCAGAACTACTTCCATTTCACAATAATACCAACCATCGCACTATTCAAATAAAACCTGTTGATGTGTGTTCTGACTTGGTCGGAGGTATTCTACTGACGGCTTAACATTTTTCTCCCCACCGAATAATTTGATGAATCAAGGTCTCTCCTGCCAACTCATTTTCGCCGATGAGACAACTTTAATAAATTTCTAGGCGTATATATTCCTTCTCAAAGGGCCTAGAAGCTTCGAGAACGCAGAGTTTTTGGGAAAAACGGTCTGTATTAGTCAGTATTAGTTGGTTACTGCCAGAATTCGTACGGAGTTCGTACTCAGACGACTCTTGGGCATCATCGAACGATGCTAACCCACAGATGACTCGTTGTAACAGTCAACTCGGTACGTGTGTAAAAGCAGAGAACTCACACAGTCCAACTCGCTAGTAAAAA
>NW_023276683.1:0-45904 GCF_013357705.1 Chelonus insularis
CCCGTCAGGACTATGGAGGCTGCTTTCCAGGATAATCTCGTGCGTTGTCTCTGGAACGTACTGGAGATCTGGACGACTGAATGAGTACTTCCTACCAATATAGGGATGCTCTGTCTTCTGCCAGTCTTAGTTATCTTCTACGACTATATTGAGTATTGACTATTACTGACTTTATTAACTGTGACTATCTGTCTGATTATATTAAGACTATGACTTGACTAAACGTAGAAACTTAATTATACGAGTATCATGTACTACGTAGGAAGCCTTCATTTGGCAATATCTCTGCTGCTACCAGTGGACTGAACTTGTTGCTTTGGCGCCTTTGAGCTGAGTGGCGTCTGGAACGCCGGCTGCTCGCCTCGTGGTGGCCATGTCCCCTTCCATTGCTCGATTCTCCTGCCTATTCCAATAGTCGGCTCTCCTGGTGTTGATGTGCTGAAACTCGTAATCGAGTGTAAGTTCTGGTGGATAAGGTGGAGATGAGCCCAAGACATATCGATGGTCGATGCTGTATCTGTTGGTCGAGTCCAACACATCACACCATATATATCATTTTGTAAATGTAACATGTATAGATTATATAGACATTTAACAATGTAAATTAAAATGAAAAATGATTATTATAAACGGTGAATCATTTGGCTCGTAAATCGATGAAGAACGCAGCTAATTGCGTGTCAACTTGTGAATTGCAGGACACATAAACACCGACATTTCAAATGCATATTGCGGTCTACGGATCCAATTCCCAGACCACGCGTATCTGAGGGTCATATCTACATACAAAACTGCATACTATACATATGCGAATTATATCGTAATAAATGTTCATCATGTAATTTAATGATGTCACTTTAAGTTATCATCACCCCATAATAAGTTAATCATCGAGTCCATGAATGATTTTTATATCTCGTAAAAGGACAGATTGATTTACAACTTTTTTTAGTGTATTTATAATTTTTTTTATTACGACCTCAGATTAAGCGAAACTACCCGCTGAATTTAAGCATATTATTAAGCGGAGGAAAAGACACTAACTAGGATTTTCTTAGTAGCGGCGAGCGAACAGGAAAAAGCCCAGCACTAAATTCCGTAGTCAATGCTACTGGAAGATGTAGTATTTAGGAGGAATCAACTAATCCGTAGCATCATTTTAAGTCCATCTTGAATGGGGCCACTTACCCATAGAGGGTGCCAGGCCCGTAATGACTGAAATATGTTTCGGGTGGTTTCTCCTTAGAGTCGGGTTGCTTGAGAGTGCAGCTCTAAGTGGGTGGTAAACTCCATCTAAGCATTTAAAGGAATGCCTTGTGCTCCTAAATCGACTGGATGCTCGAAAAACCCAACAGGCAGGGTACTCCGAATCCGGAACGGCTCGGTGAGCCTCACCCAACCAAAAATGCGCAGCCCCCCCGGGCCCCGCATTCTTAGCATAGAAAAAGTATCTTTTAACCTCTCGCAATGGAGGGCTGCTGTCAGGGCTCGACAGCGGGTTTCCGCAGAGGCAACTGATACTAATAATAATAATAATCATATTAATAATAATAATAACAATTGCGATGCTGCCTATGATAACGATCATGAATATTTTAGTAATACTAATAATTATGAACATAACATCACGGTATGCAAACCCCGAGACCACCAAGACGGTTTTAGCTCCGTCCCGACCCCAGGTGGTCAGGCGCCACCCAGGGGCACTACAAGGAATGCCGTCACCAGAAGAACGGACGAGCTCCGTCTTCTACAGCTAAATCTACATCTGAACATTAAATCCACAAAAGAAGCGTTTGCACTTGTGAAAGAAAAGCAACTGGATGTACTGTTATTACAGGAGCCCTACTCCATGAATGCTGGTTCACAAGGCTACGCAGTTAGAGGATTCGGCCGAGCCCTAGTTGCTGCGAAAACCCTTAAACGGGAAAACCCCAAATCGGCTATTGTTGTAGTTAACTCTCTTCTTAAGATGCTCTATATCGACGAACTTAGTACTGCACACTGTACGTGTGCCCTCATTGAAGGGCTTGGGTATTCGTTTTACGCTATTTCACATTATTTCCAGCACAAGGACCCAATCGAAGTTCATATCAAACACTTACGAAAGGTCCTGACGACCCTTAGAGGCAAGCAAGTTCTTATCTGTGTGGATGCGAACGCCCGATATTCTCTGTGGTCACCAGACTTCGACACCAAAGGGGAAAAGCTTGCAAACTTCTCCGCCGAATTCGGTCTGGAAGTTCTCAGACCATATGGCCATCGGAATCCAGCTTGGTCGAAGTGGAGTGCAGGGTGAAACTTACACAGAGGCAACCCGATGGTTCAATGTCAAAGCAACCGATTGGGAAACCTTCGGTAAGCTGATACCCGAGCTAAAGAGCACACATTCTGCTGGACCACTGCTGGACTCTCCGATGAACATTGACGGATTCGCTGACACTCTCGCAAATGAGTTAACGGATATTTGCGAAAAATCCATGCCGCGTCTGAAAGCACCAAGGAAAGCGAATCCTTGGTGGAATAACCATCTGTCCCGCATGAAGCGCAGTGTTTATAAACTGCGCCATAGATACCAACGTACCAAGAAGCTTAGTGCAAATACCCACCGAATTACGACGGCGAGACTCCGATACCGCCAGCAGGTAAGGAAGTACTCCAAAGTAATTGAAAGAGCGAAGACAGAGAGCTGGAAGAACTTCGTCACAACCTACGAAAACGAGGAGAAATGGGGCGTGGTATACAAGCTTGCGGCCGATAAGATTCGAGCCGAAAAAGTTATGAATGTGCTCCGAACTAAAGAGGGTGGTGAGACCCTGGACTTTAAGGAAACAGCCGAGCGATTGCTGGCAGTAGATGTAGTTGATGATCACCCGGAAAAGGACACAGATGAACAGAGCAGGATAAAGATAAACGCTCTCAACCTACCCAACACAGACGATGCAGAACCGTTCAACAAAGAAGAACTCAAGCAAGTCGTCCAAACGCTTAAGAATGGAGAAGCTCCAGGACTAGACCTGTTGGAAGTGGAGTTCAACAAGGAAACATTTCTGATCACCAATATGGATTTATGGAAGGGCGATCAACCGTGGATGCGATACTGACGGTGTGGTGCAAGAGTCCACGGAACGTAACGTGGTTGCATTGCTCTTCAATATCTCGGGCGCGTTTGACACTGTATGGTGGCCCTTAGTCCTCGAGGGACTAAAGTCACGAAACTGCCCCAAAAATATCTACAAGGTAATGCAAAATTACTTTACAGATCGCACAGTTAGCCTATCATGGGAAACTGGCTTAACCACAGAAGTAGCCACGCGTGGATGCCCTCAGGGATCTGTGCTTGGCCCACTGTGTTGGAACATCATGTTCGATAATGTCTTGAAACCACTTGATCAGTCTGAACATGGAAAACGATATGCAGCGTACGCGGATTATCTAATTGTCATCATATATGGCACTTCAAAGGAGGCCTTTAAAGCCAAAGAACAGGCAGTCGTTGACACAATACTCACTTAGTGCAAGAATGCCAAGCTCGAGCTGTCAAAAACGAAGACGGCGGCAATCTTCATGAAGAAAGAAATAAAACTAAGAGGCAAAAGGAATTACAGGGACAAAAACAATCTCAACTACAGAGAATATAAGCCACATCTCAGAAGAAAGAAGGACAGGCATGAATGTAAACCGCTTAAGATTACTATAGAGGGTAACAAAATAAAGTACCCAGAAGTGGTCAAGTACCTGGGGTTCTAGTTTGGCAGAGACCTTAACATCTCCATGCATATTCATAAACGACGGGCGCAAGCGGAAAAGTTATTCCATAGAATAAGACGCCTTTCGCAAATGCGTTGGGGACTAACTTATCACACCCGTCTAACCATATATAGGGAGTGCTTCCTGCCGGTGATTGCTTATGCGTTCCCAGCATGGAGCGATTTGTACAATGCTAAAGATCGGCTAACGCTTGCGGCCGCACAGAGGAGTATTTTGGGAGTCGTTGCGCATGCTCGCGCATCCACCTCGAGGGATGGCCTCTGCGTGGCGGTGGGCGTCCCGCCTATACGCATAGCGATCAATGATCTTAATGCACGATATACACTTCATACTGACGAAGTAGTAACGAACAACGGCACTAGAATCTCCCTAAACAACAACACGTCAGGGGAGACGTCGACGCCGATAATGAACCTCAGATTGCAAACGATAAAAATATGGCAGGCAGAATGGGACGCATCTGAGACGGGCCGCAAAACATATCACTTCTTCCCGAACATAGCAGACAGGCTCGATAATAAATGGATACGCCTAAACAACATAATGACACCAATATTCATAGGACATGGCATATTCCGTGCACAATACGCCACTGAAGCAGATCCAACCTGCCCTAATAGCAATAGGGGAGATGAGGACAAAGTAGAGCACTTCTTGCTGCACTGTCCCATATATAGAGACAGACGCACGAGTCTCATAGCGGTCATACGTTCGGAGACGAACGTTGACCTCAGATCGACATGGTCTGAAATAGCGCCAAAGTTTGTCCAAACAAAGGACACATGTAGGGCCCTTGAACAATTTGTCAAGATATGCGGGAAAGAGAAATTGTTCGAGGAAGTTAGAATAATCTGCAAAGCGGTAAGGGAGAAAAGGAGGGGAGCGCGAACGGAAGCGGCAATGCCTAGCACACAGAGCACACAGAACCCTCCACCCCGTAGAAGTAGCAGGTCATTACCAGCGCCGTAAGAAAACATAGCTCGTGAACTTCATTGATCTACACCTAGGTGTTGTCAGAGCACCTAGGCACAGGTTGCAGGTCTGCAATCTTCGCAGAACACCTAAAACCTGTGGATCAAACGGATAGGGATTCTCACTTAACAATCCTCAACAAAACAATAAAACAATAAACTTTTATATATTTCAGGAAACATCTAAAACTAACCATTTTCTTTCTTTCAGCTGTTGACAATATAACGGTGCATAACGGTGCTGCCGTCACTAGAAGTAAAGTCATCCCCAGAGTTATGCCCTATAAGGCGAGGTACTCAAACAAAATGTCCTTCTCAGGACAGGGAAACATGATGATATCAAGTTTTGGTCACTTAATTGTTTATCTGTGATATAAGTTATGGTGAATTTCGATATTTATCTCAGACTATGTATGTAAGAAACTCATACGACATTTACGTATATGCAACTGACGGAGATTTTTTTGTACCTGATTATCTTCACCCTTAATGCTGAATTGTGCAGAAATTCCGGTACGAGCGTGTTGTGCCGTGTTTGCTATACATGTTTATCATATTATTTATTAACATTATCATAATAGTGCCAGTATTTTGAGTGCTAAAAATTAGAAACGTTGACTTTTTATCAATCCAAGATATACCCATGTACGCACTATAGCGAAATGTCAATTCTAACAATTTCAGTTATTATAAATTATTACACTGATTTTCGATGAAAAAAAATTGGTCAGGTTTTTACACCATGCCCATAAATTATTACTGAACGATTATTTATATTTATTTTAATTGTTTTATATTTTATTTTCTTGTATAAAGTTGTCAAGTGTCGCCTATAAGGAATACATGTAGATTAAACTTGCTTATATCTCTGTACTTTTAACAATTTATATAACTTCTTTTTTGTAGTTTTACTATAAACTGAGTGATAGAATTTATTATTTAAATGTTATTGGTGTGTTTGGTGATACATTTATATTTATTTTATAGCTTTAAAGTCGTTTGACATTATCAAGAGACACGTTTATTTTAGTAGTGTCTCGAGCGCCAAGTATGAATAGCGGTGACGAAGGCACTACCGTGTCTCTATTCCGCTCAAATGAGCACTTTTGAGGTTATGCTCCTTTAAATTTCTAATTTCTCTGCAATGATGACATAAACTTTGTTAAAAAATCTTTGAAAACCCCATTGATTAGCTACGACAATAAATTGCAATTACTATTGTGTCCTGAAAATCATTTATTTGCAAAAAAAAATTGGCCACGCCCCTTGGACCGCATTTTAAGTAAAAAGAATCTTTTTCCTTAAAAGTACGACTTTTTTTTATAAAGTTGGTACTACCATGAAGTTGCTGCATGACTATGGAAAATATTATGTTGGTAAAAAACGAAAGAATTACTGAGGCGCCAAATTATGAATGTAAATTTTTTTGGCAATAAAAAATTAATAAAAAGTAATAAAGTTTTGGGGAGTGTATCAATTGGGGGGGGGGATATACCGTGTACCTATTACTTAAATAAAACAACCATCTTTCAATAAATGTTCTTTTAGCGCTGGTGAGGGAAAAATCTCAAGCTGCGAAACAAAATGTACAGGTTATTTTATTGCAATAACAATGAAGTAAAGTACAACCAAATGAACATTGTCATTTCATAGTTCAATGTCTTTTTCCAGATATTACACATCAAAAAGAAAAAAAGAAGAAGAAGAGAAGTTGGAAAAGAAAAGAAAAGGGTTCGACAAATTATTAAAAATATTAGGAGAAAATTAAGTAGATTTAAAATCATGTTTTCATGTGTTTTTGAATTTTTTATGATTTTAAGGTACAGATAAATTTAAAAATATACTTTTTTTGGTAAATAAATAAAAAAATATAAAAAAAATAATCAATGAATATTCTACTAATCATAATGAATATACTTTATATCCAATAAATACATGTACTAGAGGATCATTGAATAAATAAACACAATGAACGGTTGAAACTGTTTCTACTCTACCAACATTGTAAATTTACTGCTAGCACATTTCGAAAGGGGCACAAATGTTATATGACCAAAATGTTCAGGACAGTATAGTTCTGGTACAAATGTCGCTCCAGTACAATAGTATAAGGCATTAAAGACGCAACAGTTAAAATTGTGTTAAAATTATAAATAATTTTTTTCAAAATTACTTTTTATTTGAATTAAGTTTTTGGGAAAATTCTAAATATAGATTTACAGAAGAATTCAAATAGTTATTCTGTTGACTTTTGATTCACTCTCATGTGAATGCAGCATGAATCTTCTGTCTACTTACGACTTCATTCTGAACGGTCAATTTCCCCCTAAAGAAAACCAAAGTGTACAAAGTCTAGAGATTGTTATTTATTTTATAATGTTTAACGAAAAATTAAGTGACTCATAAATGATAAGTAAGGTAGCTAATCTATTTTTTACATTTAATCACAATAATTAAAAATTGAACATAATAAGTATTTCTTTCCTTTTATTTGTAGGAAATTCTCATGAAAAAAGTTGATGGTGGGAATGCAATAGAAGAGAAATTGTATTTTACTAAATTGAAGAAAAAGAGAGGAGGAAAAATTTAAAGAATAGAACTAAAATTTATGTGTTCATATGAATTATTGCACTAATTATTTTACTTACATCTCCTCACTTATTACTTTTTAGATTTTATAAGTTAAAATCAGAAAAGGCGCAAAAATCTAATATGCCGGAAAATTTAAGGTGCCGCTTCTAATTCTGAACCTGCGTGGATGTTATGCGCGACGATCGATCGTACATTCCGCGCTGTCATTATGCCGTGTCCGTATTATGCCGACCGAGTTTTTCGTGATCGAAAACGACAAATATTTATGTACATTTTAAGTTGATAGGTAATACATAGAATGTATTACCGATGGTTTTACGTTTTAAAAAAAATCGTTTTACGTTTTTTGAAAACTAATTCATGTCCTTCAATCAATAATTTTGTTTATATCTCAAGATCGGTGAGAGATAAGAATTTTTTTTTTATTGAGTTGATAATTAAATACTACCAGACTAAAGACTATTATACAGTACCGAATATAAATGCTGTGTGATTTTCTTTAGGACGGTATAGGGAAATCGCTTGTATAACCCTTAAAAAATTGAACAGCTATAATTGATTAGATGGTTTATATAATCGATAGCCACGCCAAGTTAATTGTGTTTAAATAAATTTTTATAAAAAAAGAGAAATTTTGTTTTTAATTCAATTTTTTTTTCTATTTTTAAAATTTTAAAACGTAATAAGGCTGTCAACTTTCTTCATGTATTGAATTTTTTTTTATCTCATTATAAAGAGTTTGTCTTTGATTTATGTAGAAAATTACATAATAATTTAACGAAAATTAAAAAACATTTCTATTTAATTTTATTAAATATAATTAATCTTTATGTTCAAATACTTGGCTGCAATGATTTCACGCATTTTTGTAGTTGTTCACATAAAGAAGTTTTATAGAGATCGCACTTGATGAACGATGATTATCGTCTTCGTTATTCATACTTGGCGCGTATTTTTGTGAAGTCCGTTAGGGCTATTTTTGGTGTTACTACCATTCTAGTAACTTTCGAAGAAGTGTTAAGTGGCGCCGACGACCTTAAAGTGAGCTATTAGTTTTGGTTTAACAGAGATGAGCGAAATTTAAATTCAAACAAGTGTCATTTTGTATAATTGGTAAAATTACATTGATGGTGTTGGCTCTAAGCTTTTTGTGAATTTAAACAATTTCCTCAACTTTTATTTTTATTTAATTTTAATAGATTTTACCATAGTGATGACTGAATAGAACAAACATCTGTTTGCAAACAAACTTCCTTTTCTACGAAATTAACTTTTCTTGTTATTCTATTGACAACGTATTTAATTTAATTTTTATGTGTGGTGGCGCTCTGAGTCGTTTAACTTGTGAAATTAATTATTAATTCTTTTACTTTTTTATTGACTATAACTGAGTGACTTTTGTTACTTTATCTGAGGATCTTTAAATATATTAAGAACTTTTAGTCTATTTTATCAATCATTGTGTACTTCTAGTTCCTGTACGCTCTTCTTTCATATATGCTGGTCTTCACACTGGTTTTATAATAATGCCGGTTGAGCGTTCACCTCCAGTTAACGTTTCTATTAAATTACCAGTACTTACCCGTAATGCGGCACGTGAGAGACCTCTTGAACAGCAAGACAAGGAATCGGTGGTCAAGGTCCCTAGGAAAACAATGGCGAACAAGACTGTTTCTACTTTTGAGTCATCCTCTCTCGATGTACGGAATGATGATCTTCCTGAGGCTGTTAGCGAGGTCAAGGACATCAAGAAATCGGGCGTTATGCAGTTTACGAATGTCCCTTACATGGTCAAGGTTTTACGTGATGAGCTTAAGGATAAGAAAGAAGATATTGCGAAAGCTCTTGAAAGTATTAAAGCTCTCTTTACAACTTTACGTAATGCTTATGAGCAAATGGTTTTGAATCAGAATGCAGTGAAATCTACTGCGTCCTCTCTTGGTGAATTAATTCTGTCGATCAATGAGAATCGTACATCTGAACTTGAAGAAATCTCAGCTCTTATTAAGAACAAGGTTACTGAATGTGTACATGAAGTGGTTACCAAAGTTCTGCGATCTGAACTCCCAACTGTTAGATGTCCTGCCACTGGTGTCCTGTCAAGTCTTTTGCAGAGGTTCTCAGTGAACCCACGGCTCCTGAAAAAGCTGTTAACTTTTCTCATGGTATGTCCTTATCTATTCTTAAGGCTATTGAGTTTGCAATCGTCCCTAGAGATGGCGCTGAAGCTAAATTCAAGAATAGTGGTGATTTAGAGCAGGCATTTATCAACTCAGTCAATCCTGCTGACTTCGATATGAAGGTTTCTAAGGTCATCAAGGCGAGGAAGACGGCAATCTGTATTTCGGCTGAGAAGGTAGACGTAGTGAAGCTCCAGGAGAGCACTGCTCTCGCCAATGCTGGTCTCAAGGTTGTAACTTCTACCTAACTTCAACCACGTCTCGGTCGTACATATGTATCCAACGAAGAAGAATCAGCAACTCTTTAATGTTATTGTTGAGGTTCAGCCAGAAACTCGTCTTCAACTTCTATCTTCTGGAGTTGTTCACTCAATCTCATCTAAACTCTGATTGGGCCTCTCGCCTACACAATTCCACTGATGGCAAAGTACTGTTAGAATGCAAGAATACATCGTTATCTTACTCCTGGTTATACGCACCTTTGGGTATCCCTCCAAGAGACTGGTTGGAGTACATTGGAGGTAGAATAAATGCTTTACCATCCTTGGTTAGAGTCTACAGACGTCTCACCACTGATGTCGGCTATCGTGCACTTTATCAAAGTACTGAAACAACTTACCATATTATACAGCAATGTCCACGTACCCATGGAGGAAGAGTTCTGCGTCATGATGCTATCGTAGGTGCTTTGTTGGAAATACTTTGCAGAACTGAGTTCACTGTTTGGAAGGAGCCACACTTTACAACCAGGGTGGGGCTGAGAAAGCCAGATATTGTTGCTATGAAAAGTCACTCTGCGTACATAATTGATATTCAGATTGTTTCGGGCAGCTCAAACCTTGGTATCAGACATCGGCAAAAAAGATCTTACTATGCTGATAATAATGATGTGTTGAGTTCTGTTTCAGATTTCACCTCTGTTCCCATCACCAGGGTCTATGTATCCACCCTTACGATTTCTTGAAGAGGCATTTGGGCACGTCAATCTGCTGATTTCCTGTTGGGATTGGGGCTCTTAAAGCGCAAGCTCTCGAGTCTTACGACCAGAGTCTTAAAGGGATCATATATGAAATTTATTAGGTTCAATCAATGACGTCTATAGCTGCCCACAACACCTGGCTCTTCAGACCGAGACTTGGGTCTTAATGATTGATCATCCCTAGTTGTACTAAGGTTTAAATTTATCTAAGCATTTGAGTTGTACCTCTTTTTTGCCTTATTGTAAACATATTGTACCTGCGTTCTTATAATCTTACATCTATGTCTGTGATACAACTGCTTTAATGTTATATGTCCCTATTTTTTACTGTATTGAACCTAGTCGTTCTGTAATTTATGACTTTTTTAATTGCTGCTTAAGAACTAAGTTACTCCTATACTTTTATTCTAATCTACATTTATGTCTGTATGCATGGCCTGATAATTATAAACTGTTACGCTCTTTGTTGTGTCCTTACATACTTGTTACACATTTTAACGCTCAAAATAGTTATATTAATATTTATTAGAAAGATAAAGAATCTTGTTATATAAATATCTTACTCTTATATTATACACATTATTATAGGGAGTCCTATCTCCCATACTACTTATTTATTTATATTTTTAATCTAATTCGAGAACATTAATGTTATATAGCCTCATTATTCATTCTGAACTTTTGTATGATTCTTTTATGTGCAATGTATCACCAATTCTTGGAAATAAAAACACATTATTAGCCAAATGCCTCGTCATCTAATTAGTGACGCGCATGAATGGATTAACGAGATTCTGTTGAGCTTGACTTTAGTCTATCACTGTGAAGAGACATGAGAGGTGTAGCATAAGTGGGAGATAGTAATATTGACGTTGAAATACCACCACTTTCATCGTTTCTTTACTTACTCGGTCATACGGAACAAGTACTTTTGTGGACCAAAAATCCCAAAAGTTACGGTGTTCTTGAACCAAACGTGTTAGAGTGATGTTTAACCCGTAAAACGGCTAAATATCAATTTATACTCTCGCGTGATCCGTTTAGAGGACACTGCCAGTCGGGGAGTTTGACTGGGGTGGTACATCTGTCAAATAATAACGCAGGTGTCCTAAGGCCAGCTCAGCGAGGACAGAAACCTTGCGTAGAGCAAAAGGGCAAAAGCTGGCTTGATATCGATGTTCAGTATGCATAGAGACTGCGAAAGCACGGCCTATCGATCCTTTGGGCTTGAAGAGTTTTCAGCAAGAGGTGTCAGAAAAGTTACCACAGGGATAACTGGCTATCATTGCGAAGCAAAATTCGCCAAGCGTCGGATTGTTCACCCGCCAACCGACAACGTGAGCTGGGTTTAGACCGTCGTGAGACAGGTTAGTTTTACCCTACTGATGACATGTCGTTGCGACAGTAATCCTGCTTAGTACGAGAGGAACCGCAGGTTCGGACATTTGGTTCATGCACTCGGTCGAGCGACCGATGGTACGAAACTATTATCCGTAGGATTATGCCTGAACGCCTCTAAGGCCGTATCCTGTCTAGTCAAAGGTGGCAACGATATCTCTAGCAGTTTCGTGAGTCGAAAGACTCGATACAATGTGATTTTATTAGGGGGCAAGTTACACTGTTAACTTATCATCACATGAGCCCCATTTGTCGTATTATATCATTTGTTTATACAAGATTTTATTGTATAATATTAAGATGTGAAGCGGTCGACTATGGGTTTTTATTATTCGATGTCGAAACTCGGAATCGTCTGTAGACGACTTAGGTACCTGGCGGGGTGTTGTACTCGGTAGAGCAGTTACCACGCTGTGATCTGTTGAAACTCAGCCCTTAGCTTGGGGATTCGTCTTGTCAGTTAGACGAGACTCCAATATTTTTTTTTTTTAATTTTTTAAAAACAATACGTATCTAACATCAACACATATAAACTTCTTTTTTTTATTGACTATCAAAACAATACGTATCTCAAAAGTTAACTTCAAAAATTGATCGATCAAGAGATATCATAGAATTTTGTGGGCCAAACATAAATCGCTACCATTTTTTTCATGCCTCTATAAAATCTTAACAGTCACGCCAATTTTTGGTCAGGAGACACGTTTACTTTAGTAGTGTCTCATGCACCAAATTTAAATGGCGGTGACAAAGACACTACCATGTCTCTAGTCTGCTTGAAACACAGTCTGTTGAAATTATACACTTTAAAATTGTAATTTCTTCATCTAGAGTAGCGGTAGATACTCAGCGCCACGTCACCTGTACATTCTGTCCCTTATCCAATTATTACCCTTCGTCCAACCACCACACTCTCGCAGCTTACAATTACAGTGCCGAGTAACATACTACTCTACACTGAAAAATTCACGCGTGACGTCACAACACAATCTTTAATCAGGAGACAAGTTTACTTTAGTAGTATCTCGTGCACCAAGTTTAAATGGCAGTGACGAAGGCACTACGGTATCTCTATTCTGCTTGAAACTGTGCGCTAAGTTTAAATGACGAGGACGATAATCTGTGTTCTTAAAATGCTAATATCGTAAACGTACATTATTTAAGAAATTACAAAAAAAGCGTGAAATCATTAAATGCCAAGTATTGTATTTCGAATATTAGTCACATTTATTAAAGTAAAATAGATTAATTTTATTTGAAATAGTTTTTAATTGTTTAGAAAATTCAAAAATCATTTTTGATATTTAGAAAAAAAAGGTACCTTAAAGAACATGTGAAAAAGAGAAAAATACATTGTGTTAAAAATTAAAAAACATAAAAAAAACACATCAAAATATATTTAGTAATTTTAATTGTAATATTTTGAAACTTGAAAAACTTGGCGTGGCTATTACGACGCATCAGTAACGTTAAGGCTATAGAATAGACAATGACGTAAATAAAGTTATCAATAATAAATATTAATTACAATTATTTTCTTTAATACGTAATAGCCACCCCAAGTTTTTCAAGTTTTAAAATATTACAATCAAGAAATACGGCAGTGTTTCGTGCGCCAAGCATAAATCACCGCCATCTAGCCCTTACGTTACGACGAGGCACTACCGTATCTCTATACAAATCATAAGATGATTTTTGCAGATTAGAATCTGTAAATTTAAAATTTTTTTCTTATTATAACATAAACATGGGCGGAAATTAAGAATTTGCTCGGAAAGCGATCGTTGACTTTCGATTAAGCGTACTATGAAGTATTATCATTGCTTCATTCATAATATACGAGATTGAAAAAATTTCGTTGCGCAAAAATTGAGTAAAATGAGAGTTTATTCATGGAGCAATCATACGTTTTTTTCTATCAAGTTGGTGATCGGAGTTTTTAATTGCTATGAAGTTCTCTCACTAACAGATTATAAAGTTAGTAACAAGTTAATTTTGCTCAAGCGCGAATATACAAATAATTAAAGTATTTTCTGAACAGATTTATTTTCTTTTAATATTCCTTTTCAGTTAATACGACAAATCAACAATATTTAAAATGAATTATTTTCTTCGGTTTTTTTTTGAAAGAAATTTAGTACATTTAATGACGCAATAAACATAACAACCAAAAACTTGGCGTAACTGTTAAGATTTTATAAAAGCATGAAATTGTAAAAATATTGAAAATATTTAAGCCAATCAATAAATAACAGTCCGGACAGATTCGTATATCGTTATGGAATATATTGAAAGTTCTAGCCTGGAAAATGTAATTTTTAATTCTAAATTAAGATTTGATTACGGCATTAATGAGTTCAAAAAATATTATATTAGTTTACAAATAACTATGGCAATCGCATACTTCCATGAAATGCAATCTAAAGTAATACATAAGGACATCAAACTAGAAAACATTTTGATCAACAAAGAGTGTTTCATACAAATCTGTGATTTGGGATTAAGCAAAATTAGTGATGCACCGTCTGTGCTAGATACCACCGTTGGCAACAATTTCTACGGAACACCACTATATATGGCTCCTGAAATTTCAATATTTTACGAACCAGTAACAACCCATTCAGATGTGTGGGCGTTAGGATGTTGTATTGTCGAAATATTCATAGAAACATGGACATGGACGTTATCAAAACCTGGTTTAGAGAATTTGAAAAATGAAATTTTGAAACGAAAAAAACCTGATTTATCAAAGGTTCCATCAGCGCTCCGAGGAATTTTTAGTGCTTATTTTGATCATGAACCAAAAAGAAGACCTGAAGCTAGTACCTTATTGAATACTCTCAAACATTTCTACAAGAATGATAGATAATATGTTGATATCATTGTGCTTCGGTTTCACTTCCTAGAGTTTTTTATAAATATTACCACTATTATTATAATTGAAACCTTGATCTTATTACTATTATAACATTCTATTGTTCGATTATGCTAAAAATTTATACTAAAAAGTCTTGGGAGTTTCATGATAGATGTTAAATAACAAACGCTTATTATTTTCCGGTTTGAACTTATAAAATGCAAAGTTTATGTACCTCTTATTCTTATTATTATTATTATTATAACTTTAATAATTTGATGATGTTACAAATAAGTATTTGATGGTTTTAAAATAATGTTAAATAATAAATTTACAATACTTAAATTAGACTGCTTTAACTTATTAGGATTCAATTCAATAGCCTGTCAGTAAGTTTGTATTGATATTTATCAAGATTATTATCTGTTTAATATAATTAAATACTATATCGATCAAGCGCTGAAAGTATTAAAACTAATATATTGAATTTAATAAATAAGTTTAAATCTATTATTTTAAAAAGAAGGGAAAGCAAAAGACGTTAAGAAAGTAAAGAGAAAAATAAAAATTAAAGCCTGTTATAGTTACTTCAGGAAATATGTCAGACATTTATTTTTTCTAATTAGAGTATTTGATTCTAATTAGAAGATATTACAAGTGAAAGAATTCATTGACGACAAATACGCATTGAAATTCATTTCCAATATAAAAGACATATGTCATGACTTTATTCATCCATTACCTGATAAAATTGAAGTAAATTACGATCCACGCGCATTGTGAGAATAATATATTGTTGCATATAGGGAAAGAAAAAAATTATTACCGTGAACAAAGAAGAAAATGAACTGGTATCATATGTCCGTTTTGAAACATAAGAAAAGGTAAAAGACATAGAAAAAGGGCTATTGATGTACATAAGTGAAATCGTTATTCAATTATAAGATCAATCATCATTTTTACTTCCTTTTTTGTTCTGGCACGATTGGCAACCCCGTATTGCCAGAACGTTTCACTGTACAAGACGGATATTTTCTTTTGTAATACTTGACAGACTGTACCAGCTTTTTGAATTTTAATTTCAAATAAAAGTGAAGAGTGTAACTTTAAAATATTCGATTACATAGCGAAAATATTCGTCAATTTAAAATTTTCAACGGATTTTGGAATCGCAATAAGTATTAGCATTGAACAAGTCTTTCCAACGGTTTAATGTCTTTATTGTTACTTTCATTTTCACTCGAGTAAGCTCTCACCAAAATTGTTAATTGTACAAACAATAATTGTATAAACTTTTATACATACATGAAAAAAATTACAATTGTTCTTTATAACAATAGCAAAATCAAATTCTTACTGTGAAATTAATAACTGGAGGATAATAATTGATAACTATTTTCTCATTAGCAGTATGTTTCTAATTTTAATTTGACAAAAACGTAACTTTTTAAAGTTTATCAGGAAAAGATACAATGTATATAGATAGAATAATGTTAAATTTTCTCAAGATAATTAATGGAGAAAGAAAAAAAGTATGGTTTAATAAGTAAAGAAAAAAATAGAACGAACAATCCAGAACTACATATAGTTGTCAAACAGTAAATTGCATTGGCATTATTGCCGTCAACTGACATATATTTAACGTTTACAATCATTGAAACCGAGTGTGAAAGACAATTTGGTGGTCTTTTCGATGACTTCCTCAAATATTTTTTAACTCAGTGGATCAAAAAGACTCGTCCACAGAGATTTTGAGTGTACAAATTTGAGGACGACCGAACGAACAACTCATCAAGTCTTACCATAGAACAGTAAATGGTTCAATTACATACATTTAGAGCTTTATTCATTAACTAGGAAAATATCAAAATTTAGTTTATACAATTTCACTGATACCAACTGGTGAAGCCGTATCATTGTATTACCAGTTTCTAGCATCGCTGTTATACATAAAGTATCTTTATTAAGAAGTTTAGTTATGGACCAAAAATACAAAAGCTCAACTCTGTAGAGATCAAATCTTACCATCGCTTTAAAGATGTTTTTGGTGTCCACGCTTATGCATTTTACGCAAGTCCACGCATAGACTTATTTTCACAGAGATTGTGCTAAAAGACTTGAAAGTAAGTGCATCGATAGGATCTAAATCCTTGGTTTTCTATATTTTTTGAGTAAGATAACTTAAATGTGTTAAATGTTTAACGGAACAGATAATACGTTTATGAATGTTTTCATTTATACTTCATATAATCAACCTTTAATAAATTTTCAATAAAATAATATATGCTTCTTCCAACCGAATGAAATTTTCTAAATTAAGTATAATTTCATATTTTAACAAAATTATAAATAAATTGAACTTAATAGTCCTCACACTTATATTAAATAGTAATTTTATTTTACTAAATCTGAGGTTGATTAGAGTACAATTTTAAAACATTTTTACAAAACTATTATTTTACTTTTATAGAATTACATCTTCGATTAAATTAAACTATTTTTGCTGTTGATATAACATAAAAAACCGTTCTATGAACATAAAAATAGTTTTTTTTAATTGATCTGAGATATACTGTAAAAGTAATCATCATTCTAGTCAACTGATTGTTCGTTTTATTCAAATTGTATATAATATTTTATCTAGTTCACTATTTTCTTTGCATGAATACTTAAAAACAACCTGAGATAAATCGATTTTTGTTTTATAATAATTGCGAAGATAGTTTCTGTTAATTAAGTAAATATTTCTTTCAACATTAAAATTTACTTCATTCAATAAAATTTTCAGTCCACTGAAAATACATACTTTCAATCACCTAAAAATTCAATTTAAGTGAAACTTAAGTGAAGTTATATAAAATAAGACCTATAATTATCTCAACAGCATTAATGTCTTTAAACTAATTTTTATTTTTGCTACATTAAATTATCTTTTCGATTGTGTCAAGAACTATAGACTTGGCTCTAACTAATCAGTCTCTTCACTCAAGAAACTTTCATTTAGAATAAACAAAATTGTCAAATGTACAGCGCAGTAGACTCAAGTAGTTTGCGCATTTGGCTGTATTCAAACGTACGGAGTACTTGAGCCAAACGAATCTGGTTTGTCATCAGGAATTATTTTTTACAGTGTGGTTAACTATGGTGGCTCATCTTATTTACAAAAATATTTTTCGAATGAAATTTTAAGAATTAACAGCAATTTTTGAAGTGATTAAAATTAACCGAAAAAAATATTTATTTGTAAAAAAATTGATGACTTGGTCCAATTTTTAAAATACTTCATGAGTATTTATGATTTGAAAAAATTGACAAATATTTCAGTGAAAAAGTATATGGTTATTATATTTCATATTTGGCATTCTATGTGATTTTAATTATTTTTGGTATCCAAACATTCCAATAGTCTATCACATATGAATGTTGTTCTATTAGAGTCACTTAGGACGTGGACTTGGCGCAAAGTTTTACCGACATCTGGTGAAGTCGGTTTTGGTAGGATATGTAATTAACTTTTAATTGTTCAGTTATTAGTTAAATTAATTATAAAATGAATTTGTATGAGTTTTATTCATGTTCTAGAAAGCAGAAGTTCGATTAATTGAAGGTGAAGATATTCATAAAAGTATACGTCAAGTTTTAAGTCTTCATTCAACCGACGAATTTTGTGTCTTGTTATTATAGACAGGACAGAAAAGAACAATCGGCGTCGGAAAACTGAAATTTATCAAAATAATTAAAGTTACATAAATAAGAAATTATTTAGAATTTCTAGTCTGTATACAGTGCAATTATTTTTTTTCTGAAATTTATGATCCATATCATACACTTTTTTATTCTTAACTAATATCTTTATTATTGTAACAAACCATATCTTCATATTGAAGAAAGCTAACGCAGGAGACTAATTTATATATTTAATATTTTTTTGTTTCTGTACATAGGATCTGTTATAGTAAACAACAGATTAAATATTTATTTATCTCCATTTGGCTTAATAAAACAATATTTAAAAAATTAAACCCTATCCCATGTAATTTTTAGGTTACTATTGTTGTTGAAGCGAGTTCTTTGATAACTTATAAAAATGAGCTCCTGAAGAGCTCTTTTTCCTGAACTTCAATTCTCCTCCCCATTCGGCGCATAAGAGTACTTTTTGAGATCGTAGGGAGCTTTCGAGACAGCTGTTTCTGAGTTCCCAGTTAACACTGAATATAACACAAAGGTAACAATATGTAACAAGTTATATAACGAAAAGTTACATACATGTTATATAACTGTAATATATTGTAAAATAAGAACAAATAACAACTTTGGAAAATTAATAAATAAAGAAAAATGTTTATTGAAGATGGACAGCAATTAATTAAAATTAAAGAATCCGTGCGGTCAACTCAAATCTCAGTCAAAAACTGGAGATAAACAAACCTTCCCCTCGTTGCTATAAACAATCTAATCGATAAGCAATCGTCGTTAGTCTAATAATCATTAGATGGCGACATACAAATATTTTACAATATTGTCAAAGTAACAAGTTTATATTGCAGATGTCACACCCATGTGACGTTGTAGCTATATAACGTAGTAGAGGATCAGGTCAGGGGTTGTCAATTTGCTTTGCATATTGACACATTGACTATACAACGTAGTTATCTCGTGGCAATATAATTAGCGTTACATGCATGTTTGTATCCATGTTATATAACACTGTTATACTATGAAATGTCTCCTGGCGAAAGGGTTTTATTTCCGCGCCAGGAGAAAGAGAGAAATATATAGATGAGTTGGGGAAAAGGATGGAAGATGTCTGAGGGAGACAATGTATAGTTAGAATTCTCGTACGGGGAATAAGGGGATTCCTGGATATTGTAGAAATTAGGAAGGATCTCTAGGGAATAGGGATAGTTATTTTAGGGGATGAGGAATGCACTAGGAAGCGCGGGAAAGGTGGTACGAGGTCTCTCTCTGTCCTCCTTTGTCCTTGTTCATCTGTCTCTGTCACTTCTAAGAAGTTCTCGCCAGGTTCGAGAGCTTATGAATTTTGATTAGGTATAGCTCGGGTATTCCAAGGTCTTGGCGGGACAAAAAGTCAATTATATTTTTAGGAATGTAATTTTTCTGCGTGTTATCGTGTGTATGGTAATGCGTGTTCTCACCTACCTTTATCTCCCTCGGTGGTAGAGTCGTTGTAATTGAGGAGAGACGACGATGAGCGAGAAGATAGGAAAGCAATGATTTTAATTGAATTTACTTATTAATTGATTTTTATAATGAAGTTAATATTAATCAAATGAAATATATTTTAATTAATCAAAGTAATAAAATAGCAAGAAGCGACGATGAAAACTAACGCAGCGTCGGCGTGTAATACCGATCCGTCGGCTCGCGATGTTTATGGAAAAGAATGTACACTGTTTCCAGTATTCCTTAGCCGTCCGTTAATACCTGTAAATATGCATGCAAAGTGGGCAGGAGGATGTTATTCCTTGGGAATTGTCTTCCACGTGAAGTAATATTAACAATCTGTTTATTTATTGTTTTTATACAACTACGCAGGATTCTACCAATCCGTGACCTGAAGCGGACCTGCTTTCGCATGAATTACAGAATATTCAACTTAACAGTCTAATTGAGATTGTAATAATTAATTATGAACAATTAAAATGAATTATTATGATCGTACAAATCTCCGGAATACTAGCCGGGCACGAGAGGAACAAAAGGTCAACAGTTGCCAGAAGGGCCAAGTGATATCATTAACAATTATAATAATATATTACAATTAATTGTGGCGCAGCTCGCCCTATGCCCTTGTAGAAGGTACAGAAATGATGTACGAGCTCACCGTGATGATATCAAACGGGGTAATCCTGGGATGCCGCAGTGATTCCTTCCGTCGGATGATGGTACCCTTGGGGCGTCCTTCGACTGCTTTCCTCTGGTTCTCAGCGGCTGCAGCGTGTTTGGCGACTCTCTCGGTGAAGGAGGTTGTGCGGGAGACTGCCTGGCGTCTCAACCTGATTGTCCGTCCAACTCGTCCACCTAGATTCAGCTACGATGCTTTCGGTGATCGAACTGAGCGCGTAATACGATTCACCGTTTCTCGGGAACAATGTACTGATTAAGCGAACTTCTACGTTACTACACGACTAACGGCGTGCGCGGTTTCTTACTGGCTTGTCGCTAACTGACCAAGACTGATCAAGAATTGATCAAAGACTGATCACTGACTGATTGCTTCCGCGTCGTGCGTCGAGGTCTATAGCCCTGTTTTGGCGGGATCCCCCACCATACGTTGACTCCGCCTCTTTGCTCGACTGAAGCGCTGCTCTGCTGGATATTGTTGGAAGTTGACCGTCAATCGACCTTGGCTGGTAAAACAGGCCTCTGGTGTGCCGGTCATAGGTGTCGTGTACATTGGCGATACATGGCATGATCGCCGTATCGAATAGATGGCCTAGTTATAGGACAGATGGCGTTGTTGCTGAAACAGTGAACGTTTTTCCTCCCCGAGAGGGCGACATGAGTTTTGCTGTTCCGAGAGTTTGTTCCGTCCGGCATGGATGGCGCCACTTGTCCGAAATGGACAATGATCTCACTTATCTTGTGACAACTAGTAGTATATATTTTTTGTTATTTAATGTTATGTTTCTATGATATAACACTGTAATCTCTATGTTACATTATATTTGTTATGCAACTGTTATTTAAATGTTACGTAACATATTTTTACTAATTTTAGGTAACATTTGTTGCATACGCGCAATGTTCTTCTAATGTAACATCGCCACATCGATGTTACATACGTTCTTTGTATTGACGGCATATTCTACAGATGTAACATTACAAAATTCTGGCTATAGTTGTTTTTTTTTTCAATGTGTAGATAAATTGAGATTGATAGCCGATCAGGGTAAATGTTTCTAAGCTATAAGGATATTTTACAGTTCAAAAACTATTTGTGTACCTGAATTGTCAGAGAATTTCTCGATCACTTTATTATTGGCTATGTGTATTTAATACTCAGAAAATAAGGATTTTTTTATCAATTTGTTTAACCTAAAACATTTACAAATTGTTTTGTAATCTCAAAAATGAATAAATCTTAATTAGAAATAGAAAGAAGACATTATATATAATAATTATTACATAATAACTGAAATGAACTAAATAATTTACACAATTATTCTTATTTTTCTATATATTTATAGATGTAACTAAAATATATGTTTATATGGTCCTATTTTCAATTTGGGAATTAAGTATCAGAATAGCCTAGTGGGTAAAAACGTACAGTACCGGACATAAATGCTGTTCAATTTTTAAGAGTTATACAGGCGATTTCCCTATACCGTCCTATAGAAAATCACACAGCATTTATGTCCGGTACTGTAGGTTTAAGATTGTTTAGAAGTAAATCACATTTAATGAGAAATCATTGAAATTAATACTATAGGTAGTCGACTATTTCAGTCATGTCTCAGTAAAATTTCAAGTCGATTGGGAGCTTAGTAACGGAGTAAAAAAATCGTAAAATTGCGTCGTTTTAACCGCTTAACTACAGAGTAAATGGAAAGATTTTGTCGTCATCGCAATCAATTCGCGATAGCTCTTTTCGTAAAAAATGAACTTTTCATAAAAAACTAGCCACGCACTCTTCGAAATATTCTGCGTCGATCAATACCAAAATTATCAGCATTCGGAGATTTTTAAGCAAAATATTTTATAATAAAGTTTGAAAATCACGTCAAAATTTACTCCGAGTTTTTTTATCATACATTCGTTTAAATCAAAAAATTTTATTTAATAAAATAATATTATATAATAATATATGTAATAATAACATAATATTATCAAATAAAATCGCATAAATATTTAATTACATAAAACTATATGTATTATCAAATATCTATATTTTCTGTATTTTCTACATTTATCACATTTACAATACTTGTCAAAAAATAAATTATATTATTTATAGTTCTTGAATCTTTGGTCACATTAGGACTGCCATTGACCAATTTTGCCAAAAGCGTCGTAACACCTGGTTCGCCTTTATCAATGAATATTTCTATTAAGCTATCATACGTAATAGAAGCCTCTATCAATTTATTACAAATCTTTTTTGAAATTACTTTGTGTAATGGACCTAGTGTTGTTGTTGCCAGCATTGCATTATGTTTTTTTTTCTCGGTCGAGCAAAAATTCTTGGATGCTCTGTTTTTTCTCAATAAAAGTATCATCACTTATCTTGAAATATTTGACTAGCTTCTCCAATATTTGTACATCCTCAATAGCATTGTGTGCTTCATCTGTAGACACATCATTTAGAAATTCTTTGGCTAATTCGACTTGACTTGTTTGGGTACGCCTGTTCAATAAACTGCGAAAAATTGGAAGCGTGTCGCTAAAACCAATTACAAACTTTTGAAAGGTAGGTATCATGCCTGTCTCAGCCATTGCTCTGATGAGACAAGGCTTATCAAAATTACAATTATGTGCGACAAGTAGGCAAGGTTTACCGAAAGAACCAAGAAAATGATGAAATTCGGACATCACACAATTTAGTGGTAACGTTTCCAATCTTTTGCCATGATAAAATAATTCACCACAACTACCTGTAAGACCGTGAACCTCACTGGCTTTAGGATTAATATCAGTTGTAGGAGTCACATATTTATTGAAATATGAAGTATTGCAGCCTGCCGCGATTTGCAGAATTCCAGCAGTACTCCCGAACCCTGTTGTTTCTAGATCAAAAAAAATAATTTTTGTAGGTTCATTAGTTATTGAAATTAGATTGTTGTTATCCTGGTGTTCTTGTAATGGCTTAATCGTATCGCTAGTAGCAGATTGATTCAATAGACCCATACCGGATTCATATGTTGGACCTTCTACTCTTTCTTTCTTTTTCCTTAAAATCGTTCGATATTTTTTTAAAATATTTCGTCGGGCTTTGAAAGCAACTGTTGCTATTTTTTGTTTACGATTTCGCGCGAGTGTTTCTCGTCCATTAATATATGCATTCATATGAAAACCGGGTGTCAAATTTAATTTTAGTAATATTTCATTTATGCATCGATTACCAACATTTTTATTAGCAATTGCAAGGGCAACACGATGATGAAGAGAATCTGTCAAATCATAAAATCGCGATTTGGGAGCTCTGCTCACAATCATGGCATATCAGTTGTCGTTCGGCTGACTCGAGCTTGCAGTGACGAATTTTTCAACGTTTTCTGCTAATTTGTTGAAAAATTGAGACAAATCTTTATATAACGCCAAACTCTTCAGACCTCCAGGTATCGTCGAATGTTTATAATTTTCTTTATCTCTCTCAAAATTGCACCAGCTTCCGCAGTGGTCATGTTTGTTAAAAGAGTGATCAACTATTTGTTTTATTGTCTCTTTCATTGCATTTTTATTATTTTTATTTTGCGCAACGGCGTATGTAAAACATCTGTGCAGGTGAATGATGGCATTTTTCTTGAGTTCCGGATGATTTTTATTCATAGACCATAACGCTTTTTTAATATTCTTGAAAGAGTGATTAGCATCAGAAAATTTAATAACTTGATGATGGGATTCCTGGCGTACTACAGAGATGATTGAGCTATCATCATCCCCAACGAGAATTCCGATTTCAATTTTGGCTTCCTTAAGAATGGTGCTATGAGCAACTAAGTCTGCTGCAAGAGCTGGCTCCATGCTCTTTGCACTTCCTATACATTTTTTTCCACATTTATGGTCGCTGCAGGGATGCCCCGCATCACATTTCTTGCACTTCCGATTTTTAGTGTCAAAATCGAGAATTTTGCCGCTTTGAACGCCAATGAGAGCTCCGTAGCCGCTAAGACTATTATAATCTCTTCCTGTTCCTCGAGTAGGCCACCCCATATCGTATGATGCCGAAACACGAACAGTCCAACTGCTAGGAATAGCGGTTAAATCACTAGACAATATTTTCTTTACTTGATCGTCAGTTACATCAGGTATAACGAAATCTTCAGGAAAGTCATCGGTGCCAGACTCAATAGCAGACAATATTATCTTCACCTGATTCTCTGTCAAATTAGGCAACAGAAAATTATCCGGTGTTCCTTCTGGCCTGTTAATGAAAAATTATCAAATAATAATCATGAAAAAAAGAAACGGATGGAAATATTTTTGGAAATCAAGGATATGTTGGGTCATGAAATTCGGGGCTTTCAAAGAATTCTCATTTCAATCAAATTTATTGCTGTTTATTTTATTATGTTATACATAGCCTCATATCGAGACAGTAATAAATAAAATTAAAATTATGTTAAATTAATTGTAAAATAATTTGTAAAAAAATTGCTTTATCGAATCAGACTTTTGTCGAAGTAATAAAACCATTTGTTAAATAATTTAAAAGAATTATGAACGAATTGTGAATGATTGGGTAGACAAATTTTTTCTTTATTTCATTTTGCATCGTAACCAAGCCGAGAACTACTATTCAACTAAGCAATATACTTTATTAAATAAATAAAATGTTGAAATCGTATTTTCATATATGAATCAATGAAATTATGATTACTACAATAAAAAGCACTAAAATAAAAATCAAAAAGTCATAATTGATGATACGAAGCACCTATAAAGCAATAAAAAACGGAAAACGGAAAAAAACCTACAAGGATTTTTTTATGGATAGGAAGTTTTCGAGGGTCAAACGTCTTTCTGAAGCGGCAGCTGCTTTACAACTTGTTTCCGCAACCTGGATCACAGCTTCTCCAACCAGCTCTTCATGCGTTTTGAGCAAGTGATTATTAAACGATGGCATATCCGAAACTCCTAATAATTTATTGAGATGTGTCCAACCCATACCAGCATCGATAAGTTCTAAAATAATATGAAACTTCCAGTTTTAAAAAATTTATTTTATTCATTTTAAAAAGACTTACCTAGTATGATTCGTGCATTAATTTCATACATTGTTTTGCCATTTTGGGCCGTAAATGTTTGTCCGTGGTGATTGAATTTTCAAGCAAACATTCTTGACAGCGGATTATCATGAGTGAAGCTAGCCCATGCCGATTTTCCTCAATGATATTCGCTAAAGACAAGATCTGTTAACATCCTTTGCATCGGTCATTCTCAACTCATAAATCTAAATCAATTATTCTGCGTCCAAATATCATTTTCTGTTTTTTAGAAAGAACTTCAGATTTAGATTGAAAATGCTCGCTGGTTGATTTTTTTCGTTTCCGAACATTATGTTGTTTTAGTCGCAGATTGTACACAGCTTCTGCTACACATTTATTTTTCCACTTAAAACGCTTTTTTTGACATCCCAGTGGGAAATTATAGTAATGGGTCCGATTTTGCGAATCGCTAATTTTGACATATCTTCACGTTTTTTTAAGGTCCCCAGAGTTGAATACGATAGTTTTTACGTGGACGTCTGTGTGTGTGTATGTATGTATGTGCGTATGTTCGTACGTGCGTTCGGAATTATTTTTCGCCTCGAATATCTCGAGAACAAAGAATGATATTGACGTAGGACCAACTGCATTCGACGCGTAATTACGTAACTTAGAACTGATTAGATTTTCAGCGAAATCGGTCCAGCCATTTTTTATGCAGAATCAAAAAACTGAAAAAATAGTGAACTACCTAAATTCTGCAATTTATAAATTATACCATTTTTTAGACAGAATTTCGAGATCTTTTGAAAAATATGAATATCAAATGTTTAGAATAATTGTACAAAAATATAATGACGGTATTTCATAAAAAAAAGATTTTTAAAAAACGAAATCAGCAATAAAGAAATTTTAAACTTGTGTTGGGATGGAGAAAATAGCGTTGAGGATAATAAAATAGTCAATGATTATTGTTAATAATAAAAAATTGTGTTCATAACGATTGAACATTGTTAATAACAAATGATTATCGATCGTAATAATATTTGAATAAAAAATTTTTTAATTGTTATGAACAATAAAAATAGCGATCTATGCAATATATTTGAATTCTTCCAACGCGTAATTTTTTCTTTTGCTAAAAAAAAGTTACCAACCGTACGACATGAATGGAAACTCATTCTTTTTGTTTATAACAATTGAATCTGTTATAAACAACAAAAATAGAGATCTATGCAATATATTTGAATTCTTCCAACGCGTAATTTTTTCTTTTGCTAAAAAAAAGTTAATAATAAATAAATTCAAAAGCCTATTGTAGAATGAATCGACAGTTTTTACGTGGACATCTGTGTGTGTGTGTATGTACGTATGTGCGTACATGCACACATATGCCTCGATTATCTCGAGAACAAAAAATGATATCGATGTGGGACCAATTGCATTCGACGCGTATTACGTAACTTAGAACTGAAAAAGTTTCCAGGAAAATCGGTGAAGCCATTTTTTTTGAAGAATCAAAAAACTGGAAAAAAAGGAAATTACTCGAATTTTGCAATTTATAAATTATACCATTTTTTAGACAAAATTTTAAGATCATTGCAGAAATATGAATATCAAATGATTGGAATACTTGTATGGATATATGATGACAATATTTCATCGAAAAACAAAAATTTAAAAAACAATATCAGCAATGAAAGAATTTTAAACTCGTGTCAGGATTGAGAAAACAGCATTAAAGACGCTATAATAGTCAATAATAATTGTCAATAATGTGGAATTGTGTTCATAACAATTAAACATTGTTACCAACAAGTGATTATTGATCATAGTAATATTTAAATAATAAGTTTTAAATTGTTATAAACAATAAAAATAGGGACCCTTTCTATATATATGAGTACTTTGAACGCATAATTTTTTCGTTTACTAAAAAAATGTTACCAACCGTATGCCATAAATGAAAACATACTTTTTTCGTGTATAACAATGAAATTCGTTGTAGATAATGAAAAAAAAGATCTATGAGGTACATTCGAATTCTTCTAACGCACAATTTTTTCTTTTACTGAAATAAAGTAACTAACCATATGTTCTGACTTCAAGTCGGCCGGACGAGCAAACTAAAAACTAGTGGACTGTAATAATTAAGAGCAGAATAAAGAAAAAGGTTGGATGCTAGAAGGTTGCTTAAAAAATAGTTTATTAACACCAAAACTGTATGGTTTTTTCACTTTTATTAACAATTAACAATTACTAGTACAAGAGAGAGCACTAATCACTAAGTTTCATTGAGTTGTCCGTAATTCAACTATTTTTTTTCACTTGAAGATTGTTTGCTGTTAATGTTTCACCAAAAAACCGTCTCAAAACAGTGAATAGCAACATTCACGGTATACACCAGAGTTGTTCGGGTGTGCGATGTATATGTGAATGTCCGTGAGGCTCTATGGCGTCTACGCCAGTTCAGCTTCGCGCCCAAAGACACTACAACTGACTATACTGGACCACTAGCACTGATGAGAGTAACTTTGATGGTTCAATAATGTTCACGAGAGTTGACTGTGTATGATTGAGATTCTTTGTTCTCAAAAAAAAGGTGAGCTGACTGCAAAACTGCGAATTGACTGCGTAATTTTCTACAGAGTTGACCGCGTGATTTGCCTGGAGCTAACTGACGCCACAAGTGCTCGACCGCGTGCTTGTTGGCGTCGCTAGGGTCGTAGAGTTGCCTTCTGAGCCATGAGGAAAATACTTCCCGATGATTGGTCCAGTGAGTTGACTGACGCGCCGGTGGACAAGTCCGGCATTAACAATTTTTGAAAATTTCCCGACACACTGACTTGGGCCCCTCCAAGTCAGAACACCATATCAAATGAATAAAAACAGGCTCATTTCGTTTATAACAATTCCATTTGTTATATAAAATGGAAACGGGTTCTATTCAAATTGTTTTTTTATTTTTTCCACTGGGAAGTTGGTCGTGTGGACCTTTCGGGTCGCACCCAGATCACTGCAGAGCACTGATATTTTTATATTATTTTTACCATTATTATCACTTTTTTTCGCTTCCAATTTTGTTCTTTTACTATTTATTTTTCATTTCTATCAGGATTCATAGTTTTAAAAATATAATACCCAACAAGATATTTGTTTACAAAATAACTGTGTGAGGTTATGTTATTTTTCTCACGAATGTCGAGTATACCATACTGAACACGGGTACCTAGAGAGCCCAAACAAGCCCGCAACGTTGCCGCGAATTTTCTTCATTTTTATTTTTTTTATTATTCAAACTTTTAATCATTTAAAAATAATCGACAGTATGAAATGATTATAACATCGATAAAGACTCCGTCTTATATTATTTTCAATTATATTTATAGCGTAAAAAAAACTTTAATATGGTTTAACAGTTCACAGGGCGAAAAAGAAAATATCTACAACGCCCAATGTATAAGCATCGGAAATCTCTCCCACTTTCGTCCATCCCCTCTTTACTTCTGAACAACCTTAGTTGCGTGCGAGCGAGGGGTCGTAAGTTCGAATCCCCCCAAGTAGGAAAAATTCATTTCACTGAAGAAATCAAATTACACTTAAGGCTGGGCTGAAGTCAGAAAGTTTTCCGGAGTTGACTTTACGCCCTCGTGTTGTGCGACAAAAGGCCGAAGCTTGACATCACTGAAATTGAGTAGGTAACAGGGAAATCGTTCGAAAAATGATAATTTTCAGGGATGCACTACAAAAAGGGGGCCTTAGGGCACCAAGAAATTTACAAATTTTTGAATAATCTGTTTCGAGCAAGACAGAGCACAGAATATATCTATCTGTCTCCGTCTTATTTTTCCGAGAAGACTGCGAGTTCGAACAGTTGACGAGCAAGCACATCCCCCACCCTCTGTTACCAAGCCTGAAGCTTATGATATCTAAACGTAAACAAAGCAAATGAAAATATGCTGGCTCTGTAGTCAGAAGGTTCGACAGTGATTTTACCGAATGGTGTTCGATTCAAATTGCGGCAAAAATTTTTTTTATTTGAATTGCATGTAATTGCAATTTTATCATGCCAAAATGAGTTTTAAATTTCAATTTTTATGTAAAATTATTTTTCAATTAATCGATGATAAATGAGAAAATATTTAAACAGGGCCATTAACCTTTTTTTGTACAAATACATTGATAATAGCCTTTTTTAACAACTTATTAACAATAAAAAATAGTTCAAACAATCCGCGGCGAGTTCCGGCACTTTGCGGGCAAGCTTTACCTCCACTCTCTGTGCCCAAGCCTACAGCTTATAATTTACAAGCATAAATAACTAGAATATTGTTATATACCTTGTCCTTATATTATAACTTAGTTTATTTATGTATATTTTACCTAACTTTCTAAATTCTTCAAACCCCTTTTTTCTATACCCTGTCATAAAACTGTACTTCAATATTTCCCAGGAAACTACACTTCCAAAATTCCCAAAATCCTCAACTACCTGATTCGACACAGTTTCACTAACCCAAAAAACAGCCTTACGTCACCCAAACAACAACCCTTTCTATCCTGAATTTCATCCCATAAATACATCCAAATTTTAGGAACCTTAACACTCTTCTCTAAGACACCAACCTGTCTACTTGTCTTCTATTTTCTAAATCATACCATTTTATATTAGAACAACTGTAACCTGTACGAACTAATAAGTTTTCATAAATTTGAAGTAGAACTTAAATTCGTGTTTCATTGGCCATACAACAATATAAACACGATAGCTCTGCGGTCAGAGTGCTGGACTATTTTGCTGGGTAGGGTTCGATCCCAGTCATGGCAAAGTGTTTTTTTCTTTTTTATTTATCAAATTAGCATGTTATTATAATATGAACATGCCAAAAGTAATTTTTTACAACGATTTGATTTTCTTTTTTTTAAATTTATTCATTTAATCATTTGACGCCGAGTCGGAAAACCTTTATAAAGGGTTATAAACATTTTTTTAAATACAGTTTCTATGAGCGTAGCTTTTTTTAAACAATTAAAAATATTCAGAAGTAGTTAAAACAATCCACGGGGAGTTCCGGCACTTCGCTGGCAAGCTCTATCCCCACCCTTCATACTCAAGCCTGCATTATATAACTTATAAACACAAGCATAATGTCAGAGATAATGTGTTAGCTGTGTGGTTAGAACACCAGGCTTTCATTTTACCGATTAGGATTCGATCTCAGTCAGAGCCAATTTTTTTCATTAAAATTTTACGTAAATGCAATAATTGGTTGTTTATATTAGTTCAAAATCAATATCTATAGTCTTTTAGAGACAACATTTTCTAAAAAAGAGAATTCATAGTAACTCGTTCCTCACCCTCAGCTTATTTTCAGAAAAACAAGTTTTTTTTCGTAATTAATTGGAAGAATATTTTAGTAAAATATATAAATATATAAAGTTACTTAAACGAAAAAAAGGAAAAAAAAAATTTGCCATGACTAGGATCGAACCCTACCTATAACAAATCTTTTATTTATGCTTGTAAATTATAAGCTGCAGGCTTCGGCACAAAGAGGGGGGAAGGGGGTAGAGCTTGCCGGCGAAGTGCCGGAACTCTCCGCAAATTGTTTAAATTGCTGCTAAATATTTTAAATTATTTTTGAAAAAAACTACATTTATATAACTCATGGAGAATATAATAAGGAGGCCGAGCTCAGGGATAGGATTTTGGTACTAAAGTAGAGTTGGTGGATAGTTCTCCTAAATTCTACGGGCAGCGCTGATGTCAAGAAGCGTCAGAAAAATTGAAACAAGTGGGAGAATAGAAAAAGAGAGAGGGATAAGAAAATTAAAGCGCGACAGTGGGAGATCCGCCCACATTAGTTGAGGTCAGACAGCCTAAAGAAGAAGGTACAGAGAACATGATTTTTGTAGCTTCTAAAATCTGTAACTTTCTTTAACATCAATATTAAGGAATAAAAATTAGCAGAATAATAGAGAACAGTCTGATCTATGATCCTGTCTGATTGAAATGATTGAAAACCGTGAATCGACCTCGCGGGCAATTATGAGAGCATCAATTTTAGAGAAAAAGGTACAGAAACCATGCTTTTTCACCGTCTAAAATCTGTAACTTTCTTCAATAAAAATATTATAAAATAATGTACAATCGTGAATAGATCTTGCAGGCAGTTATGAGAGCATCAATTATATAGAAAAAGGTACAGAAAACATAATTGCTCTCATTATTGCCCGCGAGGTCGATTCACGGTTTTTAATCATTTTCATCAGACAGGATCATAGATCAGACTGTTCCCTATTAGTCTGCCAATTTTTATTCCTACAGTTCTTTAATAGATGATTATTGTTAATTAAATTGATGAGTTGGGAAATTTTTTAAAAGAGCGTCTGCTTCAAAAGTACAGCAAGACGGAATAGCTGGACGCTAAAAGGTCGAAGCAGCGCTCGCTAACTGTCCCTTCCGATATACAATATAGTCATTACAATTCCATATTTTTTTTACTGATGTTCGCAATCGTCAATTTCTTGTTTTTTTTTAAATTACTTTTCTGAACAATTTTTTTTTCTACGCGGGGAGTTGATTTCAGATTATTTTGTATTAAATTCATTCTGTTAGTTTTTCATTTTGCTTCGATTTCGGTCCCTCAGAGGGAATCACTTTCTGTCTTCATGCTCCTCCTCCTCTCAATTATGATGCTCCGCCTTATATGCCCTCTCATCTTTTCTATTTCGACGCTTCCTGATGCCAGCGTCGCTTGTTGCGTTTCTGTGAACTACCCTACAACTCTACTTTTTGATACTTATTTTGCCTACTTCCCCAACGTCAGTGCGGCCTCATTATATTCTCCATGATATAACTGTACTAAAAAAGGGTTTATGGCCCTGTTCGAATGTCTTCTCCCTCAGCGTTTATTAATCAAAAGATTATAAAAAAAAAAACTTAAATTCTTATAAAGAATCAATTTTGGCTTATTAAAATTATAATTACATTCAATTCCACTAAAAAAAAAAGAAAAAGAAATTGGCCGAGATCGGGATTGAACCCTGCTCGGTAAAATAGAAGCATGGTGCTTCAACCACAAAGCCAGCATATTTCCAATCAAAATTTCATGTTTATTCATGTTAAACTACATGCTTCGATCCGTAGACTTGGAATTGAGCTCGCTTGTTGAAATTTACCCCAATAGAAATAATAATAATGGATGAATATATGTATTTTTAGTTATTTTCAGGTATTACATTAATTAATGTTCAATGAGTATCATCATATTCATTTATAATACTGCAATAGTCATCAAAGTGTAGGGCATTGTAGTGTGACACACTACATTTACATCACAACATGTATTGTACACACACCAGATACAAATTACTCGCCAAAATGCAGGGCACCATCAGTTCTAGATACAGATTGAGCATTTTTTCAATATGGATGACTGAGGTCATCTGCGAGCATAATGCTGTCACCTATCGGAATTTTTTCAAACTAATTGCCGGAGAGAATCATCTGGAATACAATATTTCTGATTATTTCTAAATTATTCAATTTTATCCTATGAATTGATTTTTTTGACATTCAGATAGGTAGCAAGGACTGACGCAAACACGAATTTTGGGCGAAAAACGTATAAAAATAAAATAATTAGTGATTTTTCATCTGAATGATGTGGCCGCCATCTTGGAATTTAAGCGCGGCAAGCCAACTCATAATTTGTTCATTATTCTTTCTAATGTTTTTAATAAAAATATTCACTACATACAAAAAATTGTTGTTTACGTCAGTCCGGCATTAATTCCTCTGTAATTTGATACCTAATTTTATAGAAATAATCGTAAATTGGCAAAGAAATTAGAAATATCCCGATCCCATGTATTTGGATGGGGGGAATCAGTCGCCTCTCTGACTTCAGCCCGGCCTTAAAAAATAATAGAATAATAAACAAAAGCAATGAAATTCAATAAAAAAACATTGCTAACAATTTTTTTTTCAATTTAAACAATATCAATGTTGATAAAAATGTTATGTAACCATAGTATTACTGTAATATAACAAAGTTATAAAACAATGTTATATAATTAAGGCGGAAATAGTAACATCTATGTTACTTCTATGGTACATAATTATAATAAAATATGTAACAAAAACTATGTCAAGAATATATAACTACAATATAACAGTGTTTACTGGGTTGTAACTCAGAAAAAAGAGCTTAATAGGAGCACGCGACGAACTCTCAGTGCTGTCTAGGTTATTCATTTTTATAAATTGTGTATCAAAATCTATTGGAAATTATAAGTTTTTATCGGTTTGTTTTACCAGGGTTCTGTTTCCTTCCAGAACCTTTTAGTCCAGTCAAATGAGGGAAATGGGATAATTTTGGTTTGCTGCGGCCAAATTGATGATTTATAGATGACTGGATCGGAAATTTCGCGAGAAACACAATGGTGTAGGTTAAAATTGTTTGGCACGCATAGGGGGGAGTAAATCGCGAAAAACCGCCCCCCATCTCGAATTTCTCGATTCCTATAATAGATATGGAAAAATGTTTTAAAGAAAAGTTGTTAAGAATTTAATTTTAATAAAAAAAGTACTGAACACTTTTTTTCATATCTATGATAGATAAAAAGTTATTCACGACTGAAGCTTCACTATTGACAAAAGCTTCAGTCGCGTCTAAGAAAATTAATAAAAAATACTTCATGTTAGAAATGTTGGGTTCCAATCGGTTGATTTATTAAACTTCAAATTCTCTTTAACTTAACTACAATTTATTCAACTTGAGTACAAAGTATGAAAAGTATAATGTTGTCCCTTAGGACTTCAGGTCTAATCTAACTAAAATTAAGAAAATCAGGACTATTTAAGGAAGTCTTAACCTAGAGAAGTGGGAGGTGGAATGACGTAAGGATTGGTGGTTGTAGGGTTGACGTGGAAGGGTAGGTTATCTGGAAAAGTGAAATCGTGGGACTTGTGTTTTGGAACGGATATAGGCAATAAAAGAGAAACTTTGATTGAGGATGGACAAAAAAGAGTTTGAGGAAAAGCTTTTAAAATTTAGTTACGTTTTCTAAAATATTATTTACGACACATGTTTTAAGATGAGTTAAGATAAGTTAGGGTATCTAACACCTCCCCGTTTTGGATTAAGACAGAGTCTTTAATAAAAATATTATAAAAATGTTATAAAAAGGTGTTTGTTTGTTTATAATACTTCTTATACTAATCTTAAAGTAATAAGGATATATATAAAAGGGATACATATACGTATAATAATGTGGTAAATTCAATTATTGTTATTGCTGTTACAATGGGTCAGTACTTCTGCGTGAACGGATTGCTTTCGGTTGAGTGATTGATGTCCTAGGTTCGTCTGTTGATTCCTCTGGAATGGTGATGGGCTTCGTCGTTCGGAAAGCACTACGTCTCTACTGGAAGTAGTATATTCTCTCCGTAGATCCGAGTCGAAATTGCTATTCATGAAATTTTTGATCATTGGTGGAATTATCTCGCCGTCTGATGGTCTTCGGGTGAAGCAGCATAATCGTTTAAGAAGGTGTAGGCATCCACACCAATTTATCAGAATAGATAAAGAAGTTATGTGTGAAGTGACCCGATTTTCGAAATCAACGAAATCTAAAAAGTCTGTAGTATTCTTTCAAATTCTGAATCTGTTTCAAGTTATCATTAATGGTTGTTTCTTGACTTTTTAGGGTCGTTAGGGAATGGTTAAAATTTCTTATAGTGCTCGTAATTATCTGTATCTGTGATTTTAATAGAGTTTGTGTTTGAACATTATCATAAATTAACATTTTTATGCTATCACTGTAATACTGAGCATCATCAGCGTCAGGAGTTCCAAAAAGCCAATTAAAAACATAAGAGACTCCGTTTATAAGGCCGCGGATCTTCCGAGTTTGATTGATGAACATATCTTGGATTATTCCATAATTATCGTCAATTGCTTTTATATCGTTTTTAATTAACTCTAATGTCTTGCAACGCTACCGCGATCAGGGCAAGTTGCCTTAATCCCTGACCGTGTAGGTGCCAATCTACCCAACAAATTTACTTATTTAATGGTTCTTACCTGTGGACGCCACTCGTTTTTTAGGCCAGAAAACGAGAAACCTGGGAAAGCTGGCTAGCTCTGGTTTACCTGAAAACCGCGAAAGGTACTCGCGAACACAAATAATCTTTACACCAATTGTATATGTTTAATCAAGGACTTTTATTAACTTGAATTATTAATGCAAAGAAAATTAATATCTCGATTAACAATTTCGTTAACGCGAAAATCTATATATTCAATTGATTCACAAAGTTATACAAATGTCGAAAATAATCGATTCAATTTAATAATAATAATAATTAGAATTTAATTGAACTTAATAGTGAATGAAATCAATTATAATAACCTACGATACCTATTAATGTGACTAAATAATAGTAATAATCACGCGAGAACGTTCTCGAAAGCATTTATTTCTCGGAACAAAGAAATTCCTCAGCGAGGAACAAGGACAGATGGTCCTAGACGAAATTACTGGTACCGGATCGCAAAGCACATACTCTCTCTCTCTCACACTTGCACACAGGGAGTATAGAAAGGAAAGAGATAGTAGATAGATGTAGATGGTTTCAGCTTACGGAAGCTCCTCGTCGTCTAAGTATCCCAGACCCCTGGTCCAACGGGGCTTACTTCCTCGGCGAGACATCCACAAATTAATTGCGACTGGTACACGGAACAATAACTGGTCCTCTGAACAGGTGGTAAAGTACACCAACCAACAACGAACTAACTTCACCTCGCAACGTCGAGAGACTTGTTTTCACAATTTTACTTTAATTATTACTCCGCAACGTCGGAGAAAAGATGATTGCAGAGAATCAGAGAAGAGAACTTGACACCACGTGCTTACTCTTTCAACAACAACTCCACAATGGCGTCTTTATGTAAAATTTCTAGCCGGCTGGCCACGTGGTGATGATAGCGCCGCCAAAAATAAACTATTTTGACCTAATTGGTAAATTAGGTCAATCAATGATCGACAGGTCGATATGACGTATCGACCTGCTGAAGGGCTGGGTGACACTCGATTCACCCATCTCGTTACAGCTGCCCCCCTCTAGAGTGGAAGTCAGCCCTGTCCAAATAGAAATCTGGTTCAGCTCACAGTATGGTTCTGGTTTGACGTGGATATTTGGTTCAATTTGATGTAGAATCTGGTTCGATATATGTTGCAGTCAGGTCCGGTTCCTTCGTAGAGTACTGCTCCTGTTCCAGGTAGGAAAGGCTAGAGAAAGGGATAATTCAATCATGCCTCGCATTCACAGTTAGTTTAAATTGGTTACAGAGACGATGGCCTAATGTCCTGGTTCTTCTACAGCTTATTTGTGTTCGTCTAATCGGAATTATGGAAGGTCTGGTCCTGTTAAATAAATTTTCTCAAAATTTTTTCAAAAAAACTAAACCTTTATTTCTGAGTCAGGTACTCCACAGGTACGAGTCAACTACTTAATCGAACAGAAAAGAACGTAAAGGGGTAAGGATCATGATAAGGAATAATAGTCCCCATACGTGATAGCTTTTAAAACAAAATAAAAGTACACTAATGTCAAAATAAAATAAATAACCAGCGTTTGGCTGTAGTTTCGGCCTCTATGGCTCAGTTTCTTCCTTTTATATCCTTTTACTTAGGTCCAGTAAGTCTTCGAAATTCCAATAATACTTAGAAAAAGAGAAGAAAAAAACAGAGATAACAATGAAGACAGAAGTTTCAAAAATAAAGAACGGGAGAAATACTAAATTAATGATGTAGAAAAATAATTAGCAAAAAGGGTAGATGATGATTTCAGTCAATGTTCTCAAGAGTCCACTGGTCCGTTGGGCTACTTGAGTCCGGTTGATGTTCCTGGTACTGGTAGGTTGATAATCTTACCAGAGGATAATACCAACTGGTTTGGGTTGGCCACTGGTTCTTGCATAACTGGTGCGGAGGTTTTGTTGAACTGCTTTTTGTTCTTGTTGATGTTGATTTGTGGCGGGGCATGATCTGGGATGCGATCCCTACAAATTTACAGAGCGGGTTCAACAGCTCCTCGGGCCCACCACACCCATCACAACGCCTGGTTCTCGGTTTGTCATGACAATCCCGGAACGGGCAACTCTCTGTGGTCGTGCCGTCATAAAAACAGGCTCGGCAAAACCCAGACCTTAGCGGGATACGACAGTTCTTAAACACATGCCCAGCTTGATGGCAATTTATGCAACCGGTACTAGCTTGCGGCCGCATCATCCAGAGGGTTGTCTGAGTTTCCACTGAGTTGGTTTTGGTGCTGGTACGGCTTTTGAGACGTTGGTAGTCTTCCGCGAGCATAGAGAGATCCGATTCCCGGTCTCTCAACTGGTTCTCTAAGGAGATGAGTTTCTTCTCCAGGTCTAGGCTTTTGGTTCGGTGCCGAGACGATAACTGGTGCTCTAATTCGGCGATCTGTTTGCGCAAACTTTGGTTATTCAGAAGCGCCTGTCGATACTCGTTCTCGTGAGTGGCAGCCTCCTTTCTCAATTGCTGGCGCATTCTATCCAGGTTCGCTCTCATCTCACCAAGGGCCTGGTCATATGATCGCCGTTCGTGTTTCAGGTCTTCCTGGTTCCTGACATCTCGAAGTAGCTGCTGGTTCACTATCTCAAGGCGGGATACCTCCTCTCGTAGGCGTGAGATCTCGGCCTCGGCCTCAATTTTATATTTATCCTGGTCGCTTAGACCGGGCGGCACAGCTGGATAGTGCTCGTAGTCCCGTAGAGGCCTAAAACAACGAAAATTTTATCACATTTTGGTCATGCTATTGTTAATAAAGCAGTAGAAAAGAAGTCTAGAAGAGAAAGATAGAAGCAGAGTAGAAGAGAAGCGTGGGTAGGTATCAGGCATTCAATCATTCGAGTTCTTTTAAACGAGTACTTCGCCTAGGTATCTTCAGATCAGTGACATAGTATTTCCCCACGAATTTCCCATTTAAATCCTCCAATTCTACAACTAATTTTGATAGAGCTCGTTTCACTTTAGCTGGTCCGGCGAAACGTGGAGCTAGTTTAGCGGAAAACCCCTTTTCTGCGTTGCTGAGCACTCGATTACGATAATAAACGAGAGTTCCTGGTTCTAGATCTCTCTCAGCGTCAAACTCTGGGTCTTTAGAGCTGGTTGGTGGATCTTCTTGGTTCCTTTTCCGATCCTTAAGTACTTTGGCAGCTATAAAGTCGTGGAATTCTACTATGCGATTAATTCGATCTAACCATTCTTTTTGTGAAGACTGTAGTTCTCTTAGGTCTTCGATTTTATAGTCGCTTTCAGAGTTCAATTTGCCATAAGGACGTAAATGTCGACCAGCATTTGCGTAGGCTGGTGAGACTCCTAAGGCAGCATGCTTCGAAGTGTTATACGCGAAGACGAGTTCGGGTAATTTCTGGTCCCAATCTTTATGTCTTTCTCCAACATACATTGCTAGAGCGTTCTTTAAGTTTCTGTTAATCCGTTCTACTGGATTTGACTGAGGATGGTACACTGGTGTTGTGAGTTGTTGAACACCAGCCTCTTTCAACAGCTTTGCAATATCCTTATTCACAATTCGGTGCCATTGTCTGAGACTATTACTTTAGGAGTTCCCCAACGGTTAAATACCTCCGTTAGACAATGAGAAACTCGTTTGGCGTCCAATTTTGATACTGGGAAACATTCCAAGTATTTAGTGAATATATCCATAATCACTACCATGCCTGTTTTTCCAGAGACGCTTCTTGGTAATGGTCCTACACAGTCCACTGAGATACAGTCCCATGGTCCTGCAATTGGTCTGTTGCCAGTGGGTAGATTAAGAGCGTAAGACATTGGCTTCTGGGCTCTGCAGACCTCACAAGTACTGACATACTCTTTTATGTCTTTAAACATTCCTGGCCAATAGAAACTTTGAGCTACACGCCCATATGTTTTCTGCGTTCCCAGATGTCCAGCTTGGGGTGGTACATGGTTCTGTTCGATGATACCAGGTATTTCTTCGTTCTTCGGTATTGTTTTCCAAGCTGTATCATCCCCCAAAATCTCTAATATTGGGGTAGGACGATAACGCTGAAGTTTGTTATCCGCTATTCTCCAGTCAGGATTCTGTTCGGGTATTCCTTAACCTGGTTCCACTTGTAAGTATACCAGTCAGTATCTGGTTCTATACATGATAATTGAGGGTCGGACTGGTACTCGTAAGCACGACTGAGTGCATCTGCTGCTTCATTCAGGGTGCCTCTTCGATGTTCTATCTTCACGTCGTAGGCTAACAGTTCCATAGCCCATCGTGCAAGTCGTCCAGTAGGATCCTTCAAATTACAAAGCCATCTAAGGCTGGCATGGTCAGTAATGACGGTGAAAGCCATGTGCTCTAGGTAACACCGCCACTTACGGACTGCAAATATGACCGCTAGGCACTCCTTCTCAGTGGTGGGATAGTTCAGCTCCGCACCCCGGAGTGGTCGGCTCAAACAACAAACCAAATATTCTTTCTCGTCTATCTTCTGAGTCAAAATAGCTGCTATTCCTGTACCAGATGCATCAGTATAGACGTAGAAGCGAGTACCTGGGTGTGGTACACAGAGAGATGGTGCTTTGGCTAGTAGTTGTTTTACTTTCTCGAATGCTTCTTCACATTCTCTGGTCCATTTCCATTCAACTACGGGGCTGCACAGCTTGTTCAACGGTGTTTGAACTGCTGCTATGTCGATCAAGTGGCGTCTGTACCAGTTGACCATCCCATTGAATCGTCTTAGTTCTTTACGATTCCTGGGTGTAGGATACTGCAGGATAGGTTGTATCTTACCGGGATTCGGTCTGAGCCCATGCTGGTCCACCAAGAAGCCCAAAAACTCTACTCGTTCTTTAGCAAAGTGTGACTTCTCAAAGTTAATAATCATATTAGCTGCGAATAGTTCGTCGAAAAACCAACTGCAATTGTTGTATGTGCTCGTCTAGGCTTGTAGAAACGATGATCCAGTCGTCTAGATAGGCAAAGATTCTATCAGCCCATACTGCTGGTTTTTTCTCTAGACATATTCGTGTGGTTATCTTAGTTTTCAGAATGTCCATGAGTTTCTGAAAAGTACTTGGTGCTCCTGTCAATCCGAAAGGCATCTTTGTATTCATGAAGTCCTCTGCCTTCTACCACAAATGCTGTAATCGGTTGACTTTCAGGGTCCATCGGTATCTGGTGAAATGCCTCGCTCAAGTCAATGGTGCTGATAAACTTGGCGCTATGTAAGGCATCTAGTATTCGTTGTAAATTAGGAAGTGGCCAAGCAGGTTTGATTGTCTTGTGATTTACCTTCCTGTAATCTACACAAAACCGATGGTCGCCGGTCTTCTTCAAGACTAACACTGTTGGACTGGCCCAAGGGCTGCTACTGACAATAATATATTCAATGTACGTTAGCCTATCCATCTCTTGATATATGATTTTGTTCACAGCTTCACTCCGACGATAAGGTTTTTGTCTGATTGGTTCTGGATCAGAGAGTTCGATGACGTGTGTGATCAGCGTCGTTGGGACTGGTTTCTTATTTTGAAATTTTGCTTTCTGTGCAGGTAGGAACTGCTCGAGTTTCTGAGTAACTTGTTCTGACTTAAGAGCGAGTCCTACTGGTTCTTTTTCTACTGGTGCTTCTCTATTCTCAGCATCAGTTCTGATACTTTCTTCAACTGGTTCGAGATGGTTGCTACGGGGTTTTTTCCTTGAAGAAGTGAAGGGATACTCTTTTCCAGTGCCTTGAAAAGACCAACACTTGTTCTTAGTGTTGATAGTCACCCACCAATCCATCATGAAGTGTTGACCCAAGATCAAATCACAAGAAGGTTCTCCATAATGTAGATATAAGCATAACCTTCCATCCTTCCACATGAATTTTAAACGAGCCGCGAACAGCGGTTTGCAGATGGTTACGCCATCAGCTAGTCTGGTTCCACCAAATGGTACTGGATCACTGCCTTCAGGCAGGATTTGTGAGTCTTTAACGAACTCATGTAGCCTCTTTGACATGTAGTTTCGATCACTTCCAGTGTCTAATAGTGCTCGTATGGTGACACTACCGAATTTAACCGATGCTGTTGCTCTGGGGAGGTTATCTGAAGGTTTTTCTCCAACAGCTCGGTCTGGTTCATCGAAAATATTTGCGGATTGGAGATTTCTTGAAATCCAATCGCACTGGTTCAATTCGAGGTACTTATTATCAATAAGAGTGTTCAACTCTGGTTCTTCTTCTTCAGAGTATTCGTTCTCACTATCAGAAAATTCCGTAGTCGAACCTGCTCCTTCCTCTGGTGCACAATTCGATGATTCATTGTCAATTGGTTCGCCATTGCTGGCCATTGCTGAAATTACGGGTTCATTTTCTTGTCGGGTTCCACCTTAGGCTCTTCTTGTACATTGGCAGGACTAGGTGGATCTACCTCAGACAGATTGTTGGTGTTAAGTTCATTTTCTGTTGAGTTACTATCAGAATCGGGTTCATCATTTGTGGTGGTCGCTACGATGGTTTCTTCAGTACCACCTGGTTTTAAAATTTGCCTCGGAGAATTGTCTGGTGGCCCTGGTGGCTCCGAGGCGACTACTCGTTTTTTGAAGTGCTTTTCTTTTGAGCACAGGGGCAGTTGTCTTGTCTAACCCCAGTTCTCCAGCAACGAGTGCAATAGTCGACTCTCTCATTTTGCACTCGAACACTGTGTGCCCCTGTTGAGCACACAGGAAACATCTGAGGGGTCGTTTTCTCTCAGGTGACTTCCTCGGATCTTTGTTAGTCGGCCGACGGGAGTCTCTACCTTTCTTTAGACTATTACTTCCCTTCTGGCTCCTGGGCTTGTCCTCAATAGCGAGTAACTCGACAGGATCTTCTTCCTGATCCTCTTCCATTGTGTCGGAGCTGTCACCGCTGAGGACTGCTATCTGGTTCTTGTTTTGATTCGCTCTCCAATCGGTCCTTCTTGAGCTCGTTTAGTTTTGATAAGGCTAACCGTCTTCTCGGCTTTTAAAACAGCTGCCACATATTTACTGTAGCGCGTATACATGGTAGGCTGTTGTATGTACTGCAGTAACTCGGACCTAAGGCCACGATGAGTAACCGCTATTTTATATCCTGATCGGATATAACTCCATCTCTCATTAAAAAGTAGCTTTCCATAGCCTGAATATACGTGCTAGCATCTTCGTTCTGTCGCTGGTTCCTTTGCCACATCTCGGCTTGGATTGATAGTCTGCCTGTTCAGCTATGAAATAATCAGCGAACTCGGCTCTGAACTCTGCCCAGTTCCTCCAGGATTTGCAGCGTGATTCGTACCAAGTACGGGCAGAGTCTTGGAACACCCATGATAGCGCTGACACAATCTCATAAAAGTTGGCTTCTTCAGCAAAAACATTTCTCTCCAAAGCTTGTAGGAATACCTTAGCTGGTAGTGTGCTGGGAAATTTGATATTCCAGTCTTTGGCCATCTGAGCTATGGTGCGGTGACCGTTTCGTCCACCATCACAGGTAGTTCTGTTTCTATGAGGTGACGAAGCTTGGTTCTCTCGGATACCCTGTTCAAACCTTGTTTGATCAACTGGCACCGGTACAGTGTGCTGGTTCATTGGCGATGAACAATTGTTCGCAGATTCTAATGGTTGGTTCACAGGTTCTGGTTCTCGATGGATAGGGGCATGAGGGTCTTGATTCTTGTACCAGACCAGACAGTCGGCCTAGTCCCGAGGATTCCGCTGGTTCTATATCAGGAATAATGGATATCCTAGGGTTTGGTCGGGGCGGAGGTGTAGGACTGCTTCTGACTGGTTCGTTAATCCTAGCCCGTTGCCTTGATTCTTGCAAGTGCTCCTTTATTTGAGCTACGGCCTCGTTCAACTTCTCGTAATTATCGCTGAGGTTCTTAAGGATTTGATTATGGGTAGTTCATCTCCAATCGGTGTTCCTTAATTCATTCATCAGAATCTCCATTGACTCAGCCCATCGGTGATCCATGTGTTGTAGGTACACCGCTTCATAGTCTGAGTGGAATCATCCATAGACTGTGCTAACTCCCTGAGGATATGGTCTGTAGGATGAGGACCCCTTTCCAGGATGCTCTCACTACCAGAGGCTTTTGCGGGCTTCTTTTTCTTTTTAGTTGCCCCCGCGGGTACTTCCAACTGGTACACTTTGTTCCTGGTACGTCGAGTAGAGTGATCTGAGTGTGGAGCTTCACTCTCTGTACCTGCTTCTTGAATATTGGCTTGTTCTCCAGCCATTATCTCCCTCTTCTGCTCCATCCGATAGAGCAGCTGCACCTTCTAGCTGTTTACTCATGATTTCTGGTCCTATTTACTATCGATCTAAGCTAATAAATTGTTAAAACGCGAAAGTTTTATTCTGATTTTAACTTTTACAATATTTAAGTAACAATATTATAATGATATTTATTTTATTTAGTTAAATTATTCGTTAATTTATCAATTTATTCAGATTGTTAAAATATTTACTCCGATTGACTATTATTTATTTGAGCTACCACGTACTAAGGCAGCAGGAGTAGGGAATAATAGGGATAATTTATCCTAGAGACTATGGAAGGCGTTCGTTCCCCCAAAAATCTCAAAACGATCAAAAAAAACAAAAATAGTATATAATCTCCCAAAACGCGGGAAAACAATTATTCACCAATTAGAAATTTTATTGTCTCGAAAATATCTTTAATTACCAATTTTACTTAGTAAGTTCAAAAAGAACCCGGATTTACAACAAAAGAATAATTAAATTCAGGAGATAACCCAAATAAATAAAGTTTAATCAATAAAAAGAACAATAAAATCAGATTTATTTCGTATACTCCGAAAGAAATATTTTATTTAAATTTTAGTGAGTCTTAATATTTCAATTTAAGTCGACCTTCAATAGTCTCATGTAGATAATTTCCTGAAAGAAAATACACAAACAACCAAAAAATGGTACAAGAAATAATAATTTTTACTGGTACAAAAAACAAAAATTATTTACTCACAAGAGTGAGGAAAACAACAATTTATTTAGGCAAGGGAAAACGTTCTTTTCTGTTTTGAAACTCTCAATCTCAGGCTCACGGGTTCGAGCAAAAAAAAATAATAATAAAAATTTTAATCAACAAGTTGGCAACTTCGAGCCCCACGTTGGGCGCCAAAAATGCAACGCTAACCGCGATCAGGGCAAGTTGCCTTAATCCCTGACCGTGTAGGTGCCAATCTACCCAACAATTTACTTATTTAATGGTTCTTACCTGTGGACGCCACTCGTTTTTTAGGCCAGAAAACGAGAAACCTGGGAAAGCTGGCTAGCTCTGGTTTACCTGAAAACCGCGAAAGGTACTCGCGAACACAAATAATCTTTACACCAATTGTATGTGTTTAATCAAGGACTTTTATTAACTTGAATTAATTAATGCAAAGAAAATTAATATCTCGATTAACAATTTCGTTAACGCGAAAATCTATATATTCAATTGATTCACAAAGTTATACAAATGTCGAAAATAATCGATTCATTTAATAATAATATAATTAGATTTAATTGAACTTAATAGTGAATGAAATCAATTATAATAACCTACGATACCTATTAATGTGACTAAATAATAGTAATAATCACGCGAGAACGTTCTCGAAAGCATTTATTTCTCGGAACAAAGAAATTCCTCAGCGAGGAACAAGGACAGATGGTCCTAGACGAAATTACTGGTACCGGATCGCAAAGCACATACCTCTCTCTCTCTCACACTTGCACACAGGGAGTATAGAAAGGAAAGAGATAGTAGATAGATGTAGAGGTTTCAGCTTACGGAAGCTCTCGTCGTCTAAGTATCCCAGACCCCTGGTCCAACGGGGCTTACTTCCTCGGCGAGACATCCCACAAATTAATTGCGACTGGTACACGGACAATAACTGGTCCTCTGAACAGGTGGTAAGTACACCAACCAACAACGAACTAACTTCACCTCGCAACGTCGAGAGACTTGTTTTCACAATTTTACTTTATTATTTACTCCGCACGTCGGAGAAAAGATGATTGCAGAGAATCAGAGAAGAGAACTGACACCACGTGCTTACTCTTTCGACAACAACTCCACAATGGCGTCTTTATGTAAAATTTCTAGCCGGCTGGCCACGTGGTGATGATAGCGCCGCCAAAAATAAACTATTTTGACCTAATTGGTAAATTAGGTCAATCAATGAT
>NW_023276684.1:0-2062 GCF_013357705.1 Chelonus insularis
TAGGGTCTTTTGAAATATATCTCAGGAGAGGTGCGAGCACAACCGAATTGGTCATTATGACCGTCATGTCACGGTCATATTACCGTCAGCTGACTATCACTGAATAACCGACTACCGGGTTAGTCGCGACATCTAATGGATAGTTGTATGACACTCTAGTAGCCTTTATCCATTTTATCGACAATTAGTTATATTTTGAATTGTAACGTAACATAACGCAAGGTATGTAAATAAAATAATATAAGAGATTTAATATATCAATAAGCTCAAAAAATAGATGTTTTGATCATAAATTATTCTAAACTATGGTATTAAATATGAATAAGTTGATTTTCTTTTTGCACAATCAAGTCGTTTTTTTGAAGATATTCTTTCAATCTTTCTTTTATTTTGGTATACTCTTCAATAGCATTTACTTGATGAACGTGATTAAGAGAAGCAAGTGTCTTTATTCCTTTTTTGTATTGAGATTCTGAGCTTTGTACTTATCCAGCTGCGTCATGAGCTTGCACGCTATTAGCTCGATCAAGCAGAAATGAAACCTGTTGTTCTTCATACATTTTTTTACAGTTATCACAAGTACAAAGCAATGATCTCCATCCTTCGGACCAGAAACAAGAACCAGTACATTGTTCAGAAGGTTTTGCAAGTTTTAGTATTTAGTACATTTTGTCTTATACTATCAAGCTAGATGCAGATGACCAAATTTGTGACCAAAAAATTCCTGACGATAAATTGGCATTTCAAAACCGGCGGTCATTTGAGACAGTCAGTTACCCAGTAAACACTGTTATATTGTAGTTATATATCCTTGACATAGTTTTTGTTACATATTTTATTACAGTTATGTATCATAGAAGTACCATAAATGTTACTATTTCCGCCTTAATTATATAAAATTCTTTTATAACTTTGTTATATTACAGTGATATTATGGTTACATAACATTTTTATCAACATTGATATAGTTTAAATTGAAAAAAAAATTGTCAGCAATGTATTTCTATTGGATTTTATTGCTATTGTTAACTATTCTATTATTTTTTAAGTGTAATTTGATTTCTTTAGTGAAATGAATTTTTTCTATTTGGGGGGATTCGAACCTACGACCGCCCAAGAGTTATATTTATCTGAGATTACAAAACATTCTGTAAATGTCTTAGGTTAAACAAATTGATAGAAGAATCCTTATTTTCTGAGTATTAAATATACATAGCCAATAATAAAGTGAACGAGAAATTCTCTGACAATTTAGGCACACAAATAGTTCTTGAACTGTAAAATATCCTTATAGCTTAAAAACAATTACCCTGATCTACTATCAATCTCAGTTTATTTACACATTGAAAAGAAAAGCAACTATAACCAGTATTTTGTAATGTTACATCTGTAGAATATGCCGTCAATATAAAAAATGTATGTAACACTGATGTAACAATGTTATATCCCTGGAATATTTTGCCGGAACAAAAAATGTATGTAACATGAATGTAGCGATGTTATATTACAAAAATATTACGCATATACAACCAATGTCCTGAAATCATACTGATAAACCTGCTAACTGTCAGGTTTTTCAGTTTAACTTCAAATGCAAATGCCCTTTTCAATTTACCTTTTCTCTGACAGTTTATTCGTTCGTGATTATTTTCTTGTTTTTATTAATATTAAGTCTTTCTTCCTTTATTCACCTTTCTGCTGTTTATTTATAGTTTATCGAGCTAGGAGTATTGGCCAGTCTTAGAAGTCAGCGGCCTAATAATTGTCGTTCGACTGTCTATCAGAACGAAACGAAACATTTTGTGTAACTTGCTGTTTCAAGTGTATCTAGCGAAGACATATTTAAATAGTTTGTAACGCTCTTCTATATAATTTGAAATTGTTGGAGTGAAAAAACTGACAGTAAGTATAACACAATTTAAAAATAAGTTATTCATATTAATCAATTGTTATGTAATTTTGCTCTTTAAAGGTGTCAATATGTAAACCATATGCTTAACCTTAGAGACTTTAAGTTTCTCTTTTTAGTCCTAGCCTTTCGACCAATAGACAGGGATGAGGG